>NC_134702.1:5060000-5360000 GCF_043290135.1 Rhipicephalus microplus | reverse complement strand
GATTTGGCTACCTCGTACCAACCATTCTGATGGCTGCTGCCTGCCTATCAACTGTCTGCAATGAACATTACACTGTGTCTTACTTTGATTGTGTTTATATTGAGCTGTTCTATTCGTAATCTCATTCATATAAAACATTAGATTGGTTTGAATTCATCAGCTTCACTTTTTCTGTTAGCTCTTCCCGTTTCAGTGCGCGACCCTTTTGTTTCTATGCACAACTTTCTCCTTGGTGTAATTGTGGCTCACTTGAATAGAATTGATCTGTCCTGGCCAAAGTAGATGCAATATTGTGATCTGGGGAAGGATTTTTCTCTGAATCCACTAATGATAGTGGCAACACCTGCTGCAGCCATAAATTTGTTTAATAAACAGTTGCATTACATGTTAAAACAAACCACGGGTTCTTCAGAATCTACAGCACCTAAATGATGTAGTGTCCAAGGCTGGATTACTAAAAAGCAGCTTCTATCTTGCATTGTCTCTTTTTAAGGTGAATGTTTCAGCCAGTGACAGTTTTTCTACTGAATTGTTGCTACTAGACGCTTTCTCTAGGAAAGCTAGACCAATGAATTAATAGTGTTAGAGACTTAGAACTAATTATGCCTGTTCTACTTCTTTTAAAGCCATATTACTTTCCTTTTCTGTACACTTGTAGGTGGCAATACAAAAGCGGGCCTTTAATGCAAGAAAAACTTTTCAGGTAAGTGGGCAGATTGGACGCATTGTGTTTTTGCATGTATGGCAAGCACTTAAAATGAGTATATATATTTAGAATCTAAAGCTAGAATTTCCTTTATTACAAAGAGAAAACATGCAACAGAACTGATGGGTTCATAACATTCTACCCCTATTGAACAATGTCACTGTGGACTGTTGTTGCATCTTGCAGTTTGGCATCCTTTGTGTCAGAGCACTGGTACGGATTCGACGGCTACGATACACGCCGGAGCCACTGTCTCTGAATATTGCACGAACCAACCCGTACCGTATTAAGACACTGCGAAAGGTATCAGTAACACTTGTGTGCCTACAGTATTTCTATTTTTTATATTTATATACAGCCCTGTTGAGGCTATTGCAGAAGTGAGAATCTTGCATCACACATCAAGTGCAGACAAAAAGTTACAATAGCACAATTCACGAATACATCCTAGTAGAGAATTGCAGTGTGAGTTCTTAAAGGAAAGAAGAAAAAAAACTGATTATGTCAGTTTCTGTCGGTGTCCTTAAAGGAAGAAAACAGTTGTGAATAGACCTAGAGCGCTGTATCATTCATTGTGCATTGCTTTGCCTCTTCCCACCAAAAGTTATTTTGCATTCCTTGCAGGTGATTGATGGCTGTGCCTTCAGAGTTTACTGTCACTGGGTCAAGAAAGGAGAAATGCAGAACCGTGCTGCCCTTTTCGAGAATCACCCAAAAATTGAGCTGCGGCAAATGTACGAAGAGACGCAGGTGGCTGCCTGAGGATTTTGTTAGCTGGCTCCGCTTGTTGTCCAAGCATTTCCACGTGACGGCAAAGTGTGTCTGTTGTGTCCCTATCCCTGTACATACTAGACCACTGAAAAGGAGATATGGCATTGCCTAGCAAGCATTGTAACTGCCCCATTTCCTTTAGAGATGCGCTACTTGCACATGCACTCACTTGCCTAATCAACGAAAAATGCAGAATTTCCTTTTAAATTGATTAGTTTGTATAGAACCCTGTACAAAGTAAGCTGTTAACATCAACTATCCAGTGAGGAGGGTGCCCCAGACATTGATGGAATGAAATAAAGTGGTACAATCTGAATTTTTTAGCTAGCAGTGGCTTGTTTTAGGGTCATGTGATTCGCTAAATAGATACCTTTAGCTTAACATTTGGAAAGTCTGCAAAACATCCCACATCAGAATGTTATTTGCTTATCAGAGTTGCGATGACTAACTTGTGCTCTCGACCATGCCCCAAGTCAAAATATCCCTGCATGATGTAATTCATCGCTTCTGTGTGCAAGTGAGCCCGAATATACTGGGCAGAACCTGATGCTTTACTGAGAAAACATCATGGAATCGACAATTCTGGCATCTACTCGTGCAATTCATCAAAAGTGAAGTGTGCTTTCTTTCTCACAATTGGAACTACTTTGCTCTGGGAAGCTAACAGGATCTCTACATCGTATGTGTGTCTGATTGACTGAGTGCTTGAGAGGCATGTTAAATAAATACATGCTCATAAAATTATGCCGCATCTATTTGCTCATGTCATCACTTCTATTTCATATTAAACATCAACAAACAACGCTGCCTTTCATAATAGATGATTGGTGAAATCAAAGTGTACTTTATCGTCAGTGGAAATTTTTCTATAGCTGAAAATCTCAATCATTGTGAACTGCAGCATTTGCAAAAAAAAAAAAAAAAAAGAAGACACGAGCAGCTTATATAGGCTTTTCTCCTTCACAATAGCAGACAAAAGTTATTTTTAAACGCCCTTTCGTAAGTTCACTGCAGTTGCTTTCCTGAATCATTCTGCACATGCTCAATGAAGCTAGCTAGAACCTACCCTGTGCGCTGTCTTTTCCAAAAGTAAACTGATTGTTAACTTTGTCCTGTCCTATTCTTGTGAGCACTGAAACTGTCCCAAGTGAGCATGGTGTTGAGCGAGTCAGTGCATAATGTGTAACTGAGAATAAGAAGAAAGAAACTACAGAAAACAGGACTTATTTTTTTTCTTCCTTGTTCTCTGTAGAACAACTAATACTTAAACAGGCCCTGAAACACTTTTTCAGCATGGTCAGAAAATGCTGCCGATCGGTAGTAGAGGCTCCCGACAACACGTGAACCAAGTATTATAGTGCAGCATGCGACCTGGAATTCACAATTAATTATCAAAGTCGGCTTTTAAAGATTGCTTTCTCTTCGCTCGGCAAATGACAGAAGGCGCTTAAAAATCACACGTAGCAAGCCCATCTATCAGCCACTGGCTGATTAGAAGGAAAAAAGAAAAAGCGGTCAAGGTCACGAGGCGCAGGTGACGTAGTTTCTTTGCCCTTGCCATCCCTCCCTGCTTAGCTTCTAGCGCTTTCGTCGGGATTAGAGAAGAGAGAATGCAATTTCAGCATGTGACAAATCTTTGCAACTTCACTCGCACTGAAAGGATTCTTAAAATTTTTGCGATGCTGGATTCGTAAGACAATAAGCTCTTCCAGTGAATTCATTGCATGGTTACTTGAAAAAGTGTTTCAGGGCCCCTTTAAAGGTAAACTAATAGAAGCGTTTGAAGAATTGTTAGGCACTAAACTGGACATTATTGGCCATAGTGAAATTGAGTGCTGACAAATGGGCACATCTAGGACTGCAACAGGCTCTGCGGAAAGTATGGCATGGGGTTTCTATTTCACAAATGCGTGTAAGCAGCATTGATAAACTAATGTATGAACAAAAGGGGAGCAAGCATTCTGATAAAAATAAAAAGTGGTAGTACAGTTGAACCCACGTAAGAGGCATGCTTCGGATGGCTATTCTTGTCTTTTATACAAGATGTCTTTTATAAGCAGGGTACCTTATATGCATTTTGTTATAAACCCATATTTTGGTGTAGGCACACTGGCGTCTTTTATACCCATTTGTCTCTTATATAAGTGTCTCTTATAAAGGGGTTCGACTGTAGTACAAGAGTATGCACCTGTCCGGCTGTGAATACAAGGAATCAAAGCAGTTCAACGAGGATAATGCAAAAGGTGCATTCAAAGTACCCGATAGTTGTGAGCGACTTCAACGTGAAAGTAGGAAGGAAATGGAAAGAAGAAGCAATTGATAATTACAATATCGATAATTGATGGTAGTACAGGCAGAGGGCTAAAACAAAAGAAATTCATATTTGACGCAACACAGCACTAACCATCAATAGCTCGTTTACTGCACTCTGATCCCGCTCATATATGTACGCTCATGACCTCGTGCATCATGTGTGCATAGCTCTCAATAAGAAACTTTATAAATGGCAAGCAGTGATTGCATAATAAAGTAATGCAATTCCTGACAGTTTTCTTGCTCTTCAACGCCTGGAAAATGCAAGTGCAAGGCCAGATTTAAAGAAACTGCTGTCACGCGTAAAAGTAGGTGCGAGATGGTGTGGTTTCAACACTTGACAATGCATGTGTAAGTAGTTTATTAGTGGTATTGTCAAATAACTCAATTACATGTATTTGCAATAAACTTTTTGCTTAGGCAACTAGGATAAATGCGCTTGCACATGGAAAATGATACTCTGTTTTCATGTCCATGATGTACAGGGTCTGTTAATAAAGTTATGTGCATTTGCTGAAAAAAATTATAAATGGAATCTGCACAAATGGTTCAAATTCCTCAAAGTACACTTCTCTGGCTTCAATAGACTTTCGGAGATAAGTTTGCCCCTTCTGGAAGGAACTCTGAAAGTACTGAACGGGAATGTCTCTCAGGAACATTATAGGATGTCCTCGCGTTGCCCAAATGCTTTCCTTTAAGCTTTCTCTTCAGTCGGGGAAGTTAAAAAACCAACCCGGCACAGAACCGAGCCAGGACTGTAAGGGCCACAGGGGGCGTGTTGCTCCAGGTCAGGATGTTGGTTTCGATCAAAGACGTGTGACTGTGGATATTGTCATGGCAGAGCTTGACCGTGTTTTTGATGTCATACCTCACATGTGCAGCCCTGCATTTCAGTCTCTTAGCACCTCCATCAAAAAAGCAATGTTGACAGTTCCTCCCTGCGGTGCGAACTCGATTTGCAGGATGCCCAATCGACGGTTGGAGCGTGAAACTTTGCGCACACGATTCACATTTTTGTTGTTTCTGACCATCCAGAATTGGGTTTCTTGGTGACCTCCTTCCGACCCTCCTTGAACACCTTGTGCCACCTCCCACATTCTGACCTCAAGGTGCTGTAATCCTTAAGGGGGGACGTGGCAATAATACTATTTTTGCGATTCATTTAGATAAAGTCATGAAATTCGACATTCAGATGTAGTTTTTTGTGCTGATATCATCACTGAAATCAGTGTTTAGCTATCTAATTTAGTTTTTTAGTTTTGTCACTTTATAAACTCATTGTCATCCCAAAATTGATGAAATAATTAGATGTAAGCCCCTTCAAAATTTTTGCATAACGATATTGACAAAGGCCCATTCTGTGCCATAATGCTATAGGTTTATTTCTTAATATTCAAGTCAGCACGCAAAAAAGTTTTGAATGTCCTGGGCATATTGTCTCACTAATAACTTTTACGAATGCCTGTTATAAAAATCTGTATTGATGCGCACACAAATATGGACAGCTTTATGGCATTCAACATCTTAGAATCTAAATGCAAAAAATGGAATGGCTATATCTTCATTTGTTGCAAAATGGCACAGTGATGACTGACAGCAACTGCTCAAAAAATGAAAGCTGAGAAAACGAAACTCAGGGAGACGGCTGGCTTTATTTTTCGTTGAATAAACACAGCTTTGTGGCTACTTTGGAGCTTCAATCTGTCCTCTTTACGATGATGCTAATATGGCGACACTGTGCCAATGGAAAGCTACAGATTTGCTTTTTCTAAAGCCATATTTTCTCGTAGCTTTTGACGACAGCCCACCAATAAAATGATTTTTGCTCAACTGCAACTGCTTACTTTGGTCTAATATTTCACCATGATGTAAAACATGGTCTCAGGATTCAGAAAAGAAATAATTGAAAAATTGAACATTTTGGCCAAATTTACCATTCTCATTGCCCACATCCTCTTTGAAGGCCTCTTGAAACATATGAAATGTTTTAGTTTCTTTTTTTCCAAGCTTCATGCAAAACTTGATAACGTATTATCAATGAAGCAAACGGCTCCATGACGCCATATTACAAAGTAAAAAAAAATTGGCCGCGTATCTGCATGTTTCATTGCAAATGTTGTTGAAAAACGATAATGTAGTGCACAATATGATTGCTGAATGGTACCCTGAGGCACTGTGTGAAATTAGCACCATCTGTCAGTAATCTTAGAAAACAAAAGCATCTGCAGAATGCAGAGCCTCGGATAGGTGGCAGCACTGTATTGTTTTAGCAAAGCATAGGCAACACCCGTCTTTTCGTGCATAGTACTGCATTGTCTGCACAGCATAATGACCTCCAATGTCTTTAGAATTATGTATCTATGCATTTTCTAGTAAAAAAACACTACCAAATATTGATGTATTGATATTGCACCTCAGATATGCGTCATATTTGCATTTTGATCAACCATGTACACAAGTATGAACAAAGACACCAGATGAAAATGGGTGGGCATTGAGGAAGTGGTTAAACTTTGCCTTGGTAGCTGGATTGTTTCGGTTTACAAACAGACAAAAACCGAAATTTCTGCATTGAAGTATTCCATGAAAAACTATCATCTTTATAAGACATTGCACATAGAGGCAGGTCTTTCCGCTCACACCACTTGGAGTAAACTGGCGACTGGCTGTGTTGGAAGGGAAGATCCCTCGCCACATTGCGCGACCAGATTTTCCACGCTGTCAAGGATAGTCGCAACACAATAAAATCATGTGCATTACTTACATTACAAACCCTGTATGGTCATAGTTTGCAGGTTGTTTGTGAGAGCTATGCACACGTGACATGACATCATGAGTATATATACTAGCGAGATCAGCGAGTAATAAACCAGTTCGTGAAAGCTAGCACTGTTTGTGTCCTTTCTTTTGTCCTTGACCCTAGCCTGAACCTTTATAATGCTATACCAACAAACCCAGCTGGAGGAAACTAGAGCAAGATTACACATTAAGAAAAAAGAAAGAAGCCAAGCTAGATATAGTCGGAATAAGCACAGACAAATTAAGGAATGCCTTTCAGAAAAATGATGTAGAGGGAACAACCGAAACTGTCACTAGACTGATTTCCAAAGTAGCTATCAAAGTTGCAGGTGAAGCACTAAGGCAAAAAAACAAGAAGGCCATCCCAAATGACGGAAGACTTCATAAATAAATAACATACGAAAGCAACCATTTGAAGGGATAATGCAGATATGTGTGAGCTGTCAAAGCTTACTGACAAGAAGAAACTCGGCACATACATGCATAATTTGAGAGAGGCAATCCAAAAAGGTAGAAGTTCAGGGGAGGATGGAAGCTTGAAGAAAAGAAAAATCTGTGAGAACGGAGTGCCGCTTCACTCGACTTTTTTGACCATTGGACTCGACATCTTCAAAGGCTGCAACTGCTTTGCAGCCATGAAGTCCGCTTGTCTAAATGGCTCTAGAGATAAAAGCAACAGCATGAAAACAGCTGTTTGAGAAGATACCAACTAGCCCACCTTTTAACGCATCTATTTAAAAAGCTCTCAGGTTCTTGCAATAAAAAATGTTCACACCACTGTTATTTGTTATTTTGATGGCGTAGGGAACATGGCTGAAGACTTCAACTCTGAACTGTACTGTTTGCAGATCTGTCCTCCATTTTTTATTACAAATTGGAGAACTGGACATAGATGTTGTATGTGCAACTACCAAGGACATAATCTGATGGCTAATTTCACCAGTAATTATTTGCTGTAGTGGCTGTGGGCAGGTAGCAAGCCTAAGTTTGGACTTAAGCAGGCAGTCGCACCTGAAGAGGTGCATCTATGTTGCTACTGGAGATTAGCAATGGTTAATGACACTAATAAACAGTATATGATGTGTATGTGAAATGGGATCAATGTATCCCATATCGCTGCATTGTAGCACATGCTGAACAAATAAAGAGGCCATAACCTTGCTAATAACCAGATGAATGCCTTGAACTAGAATCTGCTGTGCAAGCATGCCACTTGATACGTTCCCCAACCTTGCACTCCACAACACTTTTTTTACCAAACACAGTAGCCTGACTACTGTCCTTTCTGTGGTGAACGCCAAAGCTTGTACCGTTCCATGCGGGAATGCCCCAAACTGCCCGGCCCACCTGGAATATCCCCTCAACAGTGGAAAGCTGCGCTTTCCAGCACAGCCCTGAAAGACCAGCAAATGATGGTTGACCCCGCACTCCCCCAACTCTTGTGCTTCCTGCAGCCCTCACTCACAAGTACACTCTTGCCTCCCAGGTCGTACGTATGCTTGACAGTGTGTGCCTTGCAAGCTAGATTTCTTGGCAGCCATGACATTGTACTTAGCCAACTGATCTGTCAAGCTGGTACAAAACAAAGCAGTCCTCACGAGTGGGTGCAGCACAAGAGCAGTCTAGCTCTGTTGTGCATCTGAAAGAACAGTGCCCTACACACACAACAGCTAAACTTTGGTATTTCCACTGCGCAGCGCAGATGTTTTGGCTACCACAAGAACGCTGCCCACATGCTGTCGCTGACCACCCACTCATTGGCTGAGAAAAACATGCTCCAGTTGGTGTGGATGACCTACAAACATCCGGCAACGCAAGGCAGTCCAAGTAGCCTACACGTGCCTAGAGAGTGCCGTTCACTCCTGGTCAAGAGCCAGCACTTAAAAGGACATTTAACATAAGTGACGAATTAATTTCATCTGAAAGCTCAACTGTTGTTTCACCACCACAGCTTCATTGCTAGAAGACGAAGTGAAGTTCAAAGCCTTATTTTTAAATTTCGTGCCAAACCCTACATACATGAATGTCAATTTCACATCATGACTCTCAACAGGTTTTTTTTCATATTTCGGTCACATTGCTCTACAATATTGAAGTGGACGCAAGAATGAGTGCCACCGCAGCTAAATTGGTAAAACATTGAGCATGTTATTTGAAAGTTGCAGGCTGCTGGTTCTCGTTAATGTTGATATGACAACTTTGGAATATACAGTTAAACTTGCTTATAACAAACCTCTATATAACGAATTCCACAATATAACGAAGGTTTTCTATTCCCCGCCGTTGCCCCATACAAGCATATGTATTTGCGACCTCTATGTAACAAAAGAACTGTGGGAGACAACCTTGATATAACGAATTTTTCCCACGGACAATCTTGAAATTTTGCTCTGTATTTTGGCATTTTGTTACGAGCATGCATCTTCTGCGGCTGCCTCGGCGAAGCGGCGGCGGCGGTTACGTGGCTCGCATCCCCACGAGGCGGGCAGGCGGGCCTGCACCCCACCAGGCGGGCAGGCATTGCCCCTCGTTCTCGGCGCCGCGGTTGCATGCGCTGGTATGCCCTTCCCTCCCTACTAAAAAAAAAAAAAAAATACTTTTTCACGTTGCCAGTGCCACACTTTTAGTTACCGTCACATATATGGGGCTGCGCTGCATATGGAGGGCGCTTTACCTAATAGTTTTTCGCGATGTCCGTGAATGTCTCTGTGTCGTTCGCATTTTGTTTTCGATGCTGTGCGCATGTGCATAGTTTCACTGCGCGCGCATGGTGTGTCCCCCCACAACATTCAACTTCGCTTTTTTTTTATTGCGATAGCAATTATGTATATGGACAGTCTCGGTTTTTTTTTGGTTTTTTTTGTCTTCATTCATCCTATATATATATGTACCTATATATATGAAAACTCAAGAAAGAAAAAAAAAAGCCGCCCGTGCTTAGCTTGTCACGATGCGCGACGCGCACTTATTTCCCACGCGTACTTTGCCCCGCGAATGTGGAGGGGGGGGGGGGGGGGGAGGTTAGATGCTTGAGCGCGCACGCTTATCCTTTGGTGGGGAGAATAGCGCGCCTTCGACTTTGACCGGAGCGATTGCGTTTGCCGGGCGCACATAGATCACTTTGCTCTTTTCACACAATCCCTTCGCGTTAAAATCGCACTGATACTTGCCGAGATAGCAAGTGCACCAGCAATCGCGACCGCCCTTAAAGTCCAAGTTCATTATTGCTACTCAAAAGATTCCCCCCCCCCCCCCCCCGCGTTGTTTCATGCTCGTTCAAGACAGGTGGTTTATTTTCTGTCTGTTTGAGCATTCGACGGAAGTTCTAACGCGCGGGAGATGTTATCCACTTTCCAGTCGATAGGGATGGGCTGACTCATTTGATCTCTGCCTTAGCAGTGCTCGCGCGCTTTCACCCGCTTGTGAAAGTTATGCGCGGGGGCGTGTTATCAATTTGGACTTGTTACGGAACATGGCGGCGACATCACAAACCCGCCGAAAGTGTCCATATAATTGCTATCGCAATAATAATGCAGTTTTTTACTGCAAAATAAGTGTTTTGGGTTAGCTCTGCCGTCAATCCCCCATTTGTTTCATTTGTGCGTTTATTTTCTGACTTTTCGTACCAAACCTGCACATAACGAAATCCTCTTTATAACGATTTTTCTGGGAATTTATCAATTTTGTTATATCCATGTTTAACTGTAGTACAGACAAGCAGAATGATTTAATTTGGGATTGAAATATCAAATACACATTTTGGATCGAAAACCCTTTGTGCAACAGGAGACATAGATTCCATGTTTTCTTCTGCAAAAATCCTTTTCTCCTACTTCAGCTATCACCATAAGTGCAATGCTAAATCGCTGCAATCTCAGTGAAGTCAATGTAAGCTATAGAAAAATTGTTTTAGTCCGGTTTCAGAAAGCGGCAAAAACACCGCAATGTCTTTCCAACTTATACCATTTTTTTATGGAAACTTTCAATGTTTTTGCCCTGTACAGACAAAAAAAACCCTCTCATTTAAAATGCCAGATTGTCCTCTTTTTCTGGTTTTCAAGTGCAGCTCGCAGTCATCATGTGTTTAGGTATACTTGTGCTGTTATTTGATGGATAAATGCATCGAAAAACACTACTCTGCATTATTGTACCCAGTTCCACCCCGTTAAAAGGGGCGGAACAGGGTACAAGCGTTTGGGAGCAGTCCTCAAAGCAGGCAAGCATGCCTTTTGAAGCAGCCAATAGAGCCTTTTCGAGCAAGTTTAGAGCAGTCAGAACATTCAGAGCACATATAGCCCCTTTAAACAGCACTTCTAAAGCAGCTGCGGCGATGGCGTAGTGGTTAGAGCATCCGCCTCGCATGCAAAAGGTCCGTGGCTCAAATCCTGGTGTCGCGCAGTTCCCAAACGAATAAAAAGAAAAAAAAACGCGTGGTGATGGAACTGCATTAAGAGGCCTCACCCGCAACCACCGCCGGGAACGCACTCCCTCACTAGAGAAGGATAGGCCACCCTGGTGCAGTATCTGGCCACTACCTCCCACATGCATACGCCAAATAACTCACGGCCCTCAGTCCCCAGCAGCTGCGTAGCAATTGACCACGGCGGCGGTCAGATCTGCAACGCAGTAGAGGGTGCTAAGAGTCTCTGGATCCAGACAGGCCGCCATTGGAACCTGAACTTGGCAACGTTTAACGCTAGAACCTTATCTAGTGAGGGAAGCCTAGCTGTACTATTCGAGGAGCTAGAGGGTGTTAAATGGGATATAATAGGGCTCAGTGAGGTTAGGAGGATAGATGAGGCCTATACGGTACTACAGATTGGGCACGTCCTTTGCTATCGGGGCTTGGCTGACAGAAGAGAACTGGGAGTGGGGCTCCTAATTCACAGAAACATAGCTGGCAACATAAAGGAATAATATAGCATTAATGAAAGGGTGGTAGGTATCGTAATTAAACTCACAAGATAAAGGTGATACAGGCTTACGCGCCTACATCCAGCCATGATGACGCTTCAGTTGAAAGCTTCTATGAAGCCGTGAAATCAGCAATGAGTAAGGTAAAAACACAGTATACTATACTGATGGGAGACTTTAATGCAAAGGTAGGGAAGAATCAGGCTGGAGACCAGGCAGTAGGAGATTAGGGCATCGGTACTAGAAACGCCAGAGGAGAACTACTAGTTGAATTCGCAGAACGCAACAATTTACGGATTTCGAATACCTTCTACCGAAAACGAGGAAACTGCAAGTGGACATGGAGGAGCCCTAATGGCAAAAATAAGAACGAAATAGACTTTATAATGAGTGCACACACAGGCATCGTGCAGGATGTGGAAGTGGTTGGCAAGGTACGATACAGTGACCATAAAATGGTACGGTCTCGAATTCGTCTAGAATTGAAGAAGGAACGACAGAAACTGATACACAAGAAGCCAATCAATGAGCTAGCACTGAGAGGGAAAGTACAGGAATTCAGAGTCTCGCTTCAGAACAGGTACTCAGCTCTTATCGAGGAAAACAGCCTTAGCATTGACGCAATGAATGATAATCTGACGAGTATCATTACCGAGTGTGCAGTGGAAATTGGAGGCACGGTAGTTAGACAGGACACTGGCAAGCTTTCCCAGGAAACGAATAATCTCATTAAGAAGTGTCAAATCATGAAAGTCTCAAGTACAACAGACAAAATAGAACTGGCAGAGCTTTTTTTTTTTTTTTGATTAATAGGCGTAAAGTATGCGATGTAAGAAGGTATAACATGGAAAGAATTGAAAACACTCTGAAAAACGGGGGAAGCATCAAAGCAGTGAAGAGGAAACTTGGGATAGGCAAAAATCAGATGTATGCACTAAGGGACAAAGAAGGCAAAATAACTGCCAATATGAATAGGATAGTTAAAATAGCGGAGGAGTTTTACAGAGATTTGTACAGTAGCCGGGACAACCACGACCTCAATACTATAAGAGCTAGCAGGAACCCAGATGACACCCCACCAGTAATGATAGAAGTCGGAAAAGCCTTAGAGAGCATGCAAAGAGGCAAAGCTGCTGGTGAGGATCAAGTAACATCAAATCTGCTGAAAGATGGAGGACAGATTGTGTTCGAAAAACTAGCCACGCTGTTTACGAGGTGTCTCCTAACGGGAAGAGTACCAGAGTCTTGGAAGAATGCTAACATCATCTTAATACATAAGATAGGAGATGACAAGAACTTCAAGAATTACAGGCCGATCAGCTTGCTCTCTGTAGTATACAAGCTATTTACACAGGTAATTGATAACAGAGTAAAGAAAACATTAGAATTCAATAAACCAAAGGAACAAGCAGGATTTCGAACAGGCTACTCAACAATCGACCACATTCATACTATCAATCAGGTAATAGAAAAATGCTCAGAACGTAACCAACCACTATACATAGCCTTCATAGATTACGAGAAGGCGCTTGACTCGGTAGAAATATCAGCCGTCATGCAGACAATGCGGAATCAGGACGTCGAAGTATATATAAACATCCCAGAAGAAATCTACAGGGGATCAACTGCTACCATAGTGCTTCATAAAGAAAGCAACAGAATACCAATCAAGAAAGGTGTAAGGCAGGGGGACACAATTTCCCCAATGCTATTTACCGCGTGCTTACAGGAGGTTTTCAGAAGCCTAGAATGGGAACAGTTAGGGATAAGAGTTAATGGAGGGTACCTTAGTAACCTGCGCTTCACCAATGACATTGCATTGCTGAGTAACTCAGGGGACGAATTGCAACTCATGATTACGGAGTTAGACAAGGAGAGCAGAAAGGTCGGTTTTAAAATTTATCTGCAGAAAACGATAGTAATGTACAACAACCTCGGAAGAGAGCAGCGCTTCGAGATAGGTAATGGTGCACTTCAAGTTGTAAAAGACTATGTCTACTTGGGGCAGGTAATAACCATGGAGCCGAACCACGAGATTGAAGTAACTAGAAGAATAAGAATGGGGTGGAGCACATTTGGCAAGCACTCTCAAATTATAACAGGTAGATTGCCACTATCCCTCAAGAGGAAGGTATATAACAGCTGTATCTTGCCGGTACTTAGCTACGGGGCAGAAACCTGGAGACTTACAAAGAGGGTTCAGCTTAAATTGAGGACGACGCAGGGAACAATGGAAAGAAAAATGGTAGGTGTAACCTTAAGAGACAAGAAGAGGGCAGAGTGGACTAGGGAAGGAACGGGGGTTAAGGATAGTTGAAATCAAGAAGAGAAAATGGACATGCACCGGGCATGTAGCGCATAAACAGGATAACCGCTGGTCTACAAGGGTAACTAACTGGATTCCCAGAGAAGGCAAGCGGGTTAAGGGGAGACAGAAGGTTAGGTAGACAGATGAAATTAAGAAGGTTGCGGGCATTTATTTATTGATTCCTCAAAGGTCCCATAGGGACATTACATGAGGGGTTACATGCATAAATTGGCAGCAGCAAGCACAGGACCGGATTACCTAACTGGCAGAACTTGGGAGAGGCCTTTGTCCTACAGTGGATGCAGTCAGGCTGCTGCTGTTGCTGATGATGATGTAAAGCAGTATTTGTCCGATGCTGCATTTTTCACTCACTCAGCTAAATTGTGCAATAGCCTCATTATTGCGAAAGGAATGATATGCACACTCTCACTAGGATTTTTCTTGTTGCCGTCATGTCATGTAAAAAGAACATACCCCCACGCAATGTACCTTCTACCTGCGGGTAAAAGCGCACAAGCTGAGGTGACAAACACGGCTGAAGCAGAGATCAAATGAGACGGCCCATCTCCATCGCTTAGAGCGTGCATCCAATAGCATCCACCCGCTTGGGAGGTGTGCAATTGAAGCAGAGTGCTCTACCTGTCTTAGCACGCATAGAAAAGAGAGAGAAAGTGAGTGTGTTGCTTGAACAGCAACTGTGAACTTTGAAGCAGAGTGCTCTACCTGTCTTAGCACGCATAGAAAAGAAAGAGAAGGTGAGTGTGTTGCTTGAACAGCAACTGTGAACTTTGCCTCTAAAGGTGTGGCCGCGGCTTCTGATAGCTCGGCAGCCAATGGAAGGTGGCTTGCATTTACTTCTACATGCTGCACTCTCATCGCAAAAAGACTGCGAAAAGTGTTGCTCTCTTGGAGTGCCATATTATTGCACACCAGTGTTTTGGCAGAGTTACGAGATCGGACCCAAAACAGTTAGCCGCCAGCCTCACTTTGTATAACATTACAATTGATTGCTATCGCAGTTATAGTTTTGCCCTAGCAGTGACAACTGTGACTTTTTTTAAATGTATAGCCGCCTTCTTTTTTTTTACCCTAAACGCGAAAGCGTCACCCCCCTCCCAGAGTCAATAAGCACCGTATAACGAAGCACAGTGGCCAAATAAAAGAGAATACGCACATGCGCTAGATGAGCAACCCTGTGCATCTGTCATTGCTAGGCTGTTCCGGGCATTGACATCTGACACTACATCATTTCTTTTGAGCACTGTTACTGCCACCTTTTTTTTGTTTTTCCAAATGCTGCCATCAAGTTATATATAAAAAAGCTACACTGGCAGGGTGAAGCAATGAATGCAATAGCAACAAATTTCAAGGCTGGCAGCCAACTCTTTTCCGATGGAGGCGGAAATGTTGTAGGCCCGTGTACTCAGATTTGGGTGCACGTTAAAGAACCCCAGGTGGTCGAAATTTCCGGAGCCCTCCACTACGGAGTCTCTCATAATCAAATGGTGGTTTTGGGACGTTAAACCCCACAAATCAATCAATGGCAGCCAACTCTGATTCGATATCACGTAACTCTACAAAACGGCGGTGTAAGAAAATATGGCCACACCAAAGAGAGATGCTATTTTTGCAGATCCTTCGCATTCAGAGCAAAAAGGGTTCACGAGCCATTCGCTCTGATGCCTGTTGTGATAGCTTACGTGGATAATGATCACAACCATGCTTTTAGAATCACAACTGAGGCTGGAGCAATCACAGTCTTTACGAAACCAAAACCGTAACAGTTTTGATGAAACCAAAAAAGAGGATGCTTCAGTCATGTTTCTGGCATAGGGTTCAACGGCAGTCACACTTTACAGCTGAATACGGGTGCGGTACAGTTCGACACTGATAAGCGAATTTGACACAACAAAATGCCGCAGGTGAACAAGTTTGACACACAATGGCACAGCTGTTCCACCCCTGCTCTGAGCCTAATCGAGGATTACGGTGCATGGGAATGATTTTCTTGACATTGTATACCTCTTGAAAAGTACACAGATATTCAAGGGGAAAATCAGCACTCAATCATTTTGGCAGCGGATGAAGGGACAACAAAACTGACAAAAAGTAGCTTATGCGAGTGGTAAAGCAAGCTTTACAGGAGGAGAGCACAGCCCTATGAACTTTTAAGACGTATGTGCAGGTGCTGTCTTCTGCTGGAAATAAGGTGTGAATAACATTTCTGTGCAGAACATCATAAGAGTTTCTCTGCACCAGTTCTGAAGGCCATTCCATCCCAATACTTGGTGAAGTGGTGGCATGATGGTAGCTTCGTTAGTCAGTAGGACATAAATACCCCACTGTTATTTTAGCAATGTACTGGTTTGATTTTGATAAAATTTGTCTTCTAGTATTTTTTAGCAGTTCATATGCATAAATCACCGCAAATTTGATTGATTGATTTGTGGGGTTTAACGTCCCAAAACCACCATATGATTATGAGAGACGCCGTAGTGGAGGGCTCTGGAAATTTTGACCACCAGGGGTTCTTTAACGTGCACCCAAATCTGAGTACACGGGCCTACAACATTTCCGCCTCAATCGGAAATGCAGCCGCCGCAGCCAGGATTTGATCCCGTGACCTGCGGGTCAGCAGCCGAGTACCTTAGCCACTAGACCACCGTGGCGGGGCCACCGCAAGTTTCCATAAAATTATGTCAGAAATATAGTTGAACCTACAGATGGTTCAGAGAGGTAAGCAATTTGCGATGCATAATGAACTTGAAGAAAGCGCTTGGTGGATTTATAAACCGAGTTCTTGACATAATAGATTCATACATTACCCTTAATATTCCAGTAAAATGAGCATTACAAGCAGAGAAGATACTAGAGCATGTAAACCAAACTGGAGTGGATGATGAACAGCTTGAAAAAAGGCAAGGCACTTGTATGAGAGGCAGCCCTGTAGTCCTTGTGGAAGTCTAAACAACAAATTTAAGAATAAAAGATGTTGGCTTTTATGTGCATCTTTTTGTGCATGCATACTATACATTTACTGCTTTTGAAGACACTATAAGGCGTGATGGCATGCAATAAATATTGCTAAATTTATAAAAAGACAAGGTCCTGGTCACACAGCAGGCATGTGAGAATATCAACCTGAATCAGAGTGCCAGCATCTAATTCCTACTACCCTCTGATGGTGCCATCCGCTTCTTTGACTCTAACTCGTCCATTGGGATACCTGGTAACTTGCTTCCCATCCACATAAACTGTCTTGACAGTGCCGTTTGGGTAGTATCGGCTCTGGAACAAGGATAAACATTGCCAGTGTCAGCAATGCATTTCACGAAATACACTCACATTCTGTTAAGCCCTGTAATATTTATTTATTTATTTATTCAAAATACCTCACAGGCCCACTGAAGGGCATTGAGAAAGGAGGCATCAGCATACAAACGAAATAACAATAAAAGAGAAAAGCAGACGAAAATATATATATAAAAAAGATTACGAAAATCAAGGTGCAACAGCGTTATACAATATTAGAGTGCAACGAAATCAGGTTATCACGAAAAGTTTTACGGTTAGAAATGGATACAACATGATCTGGAAGATCGTTCCAATATGCAATGGCTCAAAGTCAAGCAATATGTAATATGACCTTGGTCAAGCATTCTATAAGCAACACAGTGCTTCTGAAGCATTTCTTCAACTTTAACGAAGTATTACAACAAATTTTGAAATTCCTCACCAATCTTGTCATGGTCAAATTAATACTTTAAACATATGCCAACAACATGTTATACAGCATTGGGTTATACTAAAACATAATATACATGCCTGCAAGTGAAGCTGTAAAAAAAAAAGAATTCAGAAGAAATAGACTTGAGCGCTTTGAAATATTTCAGTTTCATTCACTGGATAATTCTGGTCAGCTCATTTGCCAATCAATTAGAGCGTTTGAACTGAAATTGCCCATAATAAGTTCCTTGCAAGAGACGAAACCTTGAGTGAAGTTGTTAAAATCGAATGACTTAAGGAGTGTTTAATTTGGTGCTAGAAAAAATTGGTTACCTACACGTACAAAGCCCCAGAAAAATTTATATGAAGTTTACAACTCTCTACACCCTCAGGCCTTCAAATGTACTAGCAATTGAAAAAATGCTAATATTTGTCTAATGCTAATGGCTTGCAAGTTACATACTTTTCTTTCGCTAAGGTGGCAATTAATCACAAAAAAAAAACACAGCTTGCAAAATTTTGGGTGCGAAGCAAATTCGAATATTGAACTGTGAGTGCAAATCGAATCAAACATCTTTTGAACATTTCAAGAATATTTTTTGATAGTTCAAAGTTAAATTAGAGAAAAACACTTTGAGAGGATTCCTAAGCATATTTTTATCACATAGGCAACATGAAACAGTTCCTTGTCGCTAGGTTGATGAAGCACTGGCTGGGTGGTATTTCATATTTGTCCAATCAAGAATGAGGCCATGCAAAGGCTGAACTGTGTTAGCACATGATTTAGTGCAACCAAAGTGTGACGACAACACTTTTCACATGAAAGGAAAAACAGCGATTCCCTCAGCCTCTCCCCCTCTTTCAACTTCTGTGGATGTGGCGGACAAGCCTGTGCTCCCTTCAAGTTGGGGAGTTCCACATCTGCCCAATAAGGTCAACATACAAGAACTTTGGAAATGTTGATGCTAAAAATCTTCGACTTCTGACTTTTCGGACTAGTCCAAAACAGCATTAATTGAGCCCCCACCTCTTGATAACTTGAATACTGTTATGGCGTTTATTAGCCGACACACAGCGAGTCTACACAATGGCGACAGTAACGGCCAAGCACGAACTCTCCGCGCGAGCGGCGTTCTTTTTGGGCAGACCCACTAGAAAGCACTTTATTTCAGTGTTCGGCGGCTTCTCTACAATTACCCCGGGGTCGAAGAGGGAGCCGCCTGGCGACCTAACAGCTTGTCACTACGAGCGGGTCATAGTAAGCCTTCAGGCGCTCCACGTTGACTATGTCGCGCCCGCGGCGGCGCATGTCCTAAGATTGTTCAATTGGCTCGATAAGATAAGATTGTTCAATTGGCCCGACCGGAGATGTGCGCTCGATCACACGGTAGGGACCTTCATATTTCGGGAGTAGTTTGGAAGAAAGGCCAGCTACAGAGATCGGGATTGAGAGCCATACAAGGGAACCAGGAAGGAACGTGGGCTCAGAAGTGGCGGAGCCATTACGAATGTTCTTCTGCCGCTCTTGCTCATGCATCGTAAATGTCTTGGCAAGCTCGCGACACTCCTCAGCAAGCCTGGCGGTCTCGAAAATAGGTGTACACTCAGATGGATCCGGCGTGTACGTGAGTATCGTGTCGATGGTGTGTGACGGGTGTTTTCCGTACAGCAAGAAGAAAGGTGAAAAACCAGTCGTGCTCTGAGGGGCAGTGTTGTAGCTTGATCCGCGACCGTGTCCCAAAGAAGTGCGGCTGACTCGGCTTGCGAAGTCGAGAATAGTGCTTCCAGAGGCTGCAGCAGTGTAGAGCATGTAGGGATAAAGCGGCGATAAAAATTGACGAGTCCAAGAAAACGACGTAGGCTGCGTATGGACGTGGGAGGCAGGTACTCGAGAATAGCTTGAACCTTGTCAGGTAGAGGAGTGATGCCATCTTTACTGATCTGATGTCCGAGAAATGCTATCTCCGAGACTACAAACTGACACTTTTCTACATTGATGACAAGGTCGTAATCACGCAGTTGAGTGAAAAGCTGACGTAGATGTGCCTTGTGCGTTTCAGCGTCCTTGCTGGCAACGAGATCGTCGATATAGGCGAAACAAAACGGCAAGCCTCTTGTGACTTCGTCTATAAAACGCTGAAATGTCTGAGCTGCGTTTCTTAAACCGAAAGGCATTCGTAAATACTCATAGAGCCCAAATGGGGTAATTATTGCAGTTTTGGGATGTCAGAAGGCTCAACAGGGATCTGGTGATAAGCTTTCACAAGATCAATCTACGAGTATACAGTTGTGCCGGTTAAAAAGGCAGTACAGTCCTGAATATTGGGTAACGGGTATCGATCTGGAAAGGTGACTGCATTGAGAGCTCGATAATCACCACAAGGCCGCCAGTCATTGTTCTTCTTGAAAACCATGTGTAGCGCCGACGACCACGAGCTTGATAACGGACGAATGATTTGAAACTGTAACATATGCTCAAATTCGTTGCGAGCAATTCGAAGTTTATCAGGGCCAAGTCGGCGATTTTTAAAGCTATAAACAAGCACATACATTAATTAACACACAAGAACCAAACAAGCGCTGAAGTCCCTGCCCTAAAAAGAGCACTGCACTGATCGGATAGCACGTAACAGCCACGTTGCAGACACAGCCGATGGACAGCTTAAAATTACCTTCAAAAGATCTGTGTTTCACGCATTTGCTTGGTAAGATGGGACTGGCTGAAGTGACAAACACGAAGACTGAGAAATGTGCTTTCGAGCCCAGCGGGGCCATTGTGGAAGTATAGCAACTCGCAAAAAGAACTTCTCTTTACTTATTTACACAAAATAATTTGCCCCCTTGGCTGATAACACATCTTAATAATGCCACTTCAGCTAATAAATAATTTTTATATCATTGCAGTACTTTACAAATGAGATATTTCTGACATGTTTTGAATATTTGGGGAGGTTGAAAATTTCAAGCATTTGGGACAGTAAACCTCACATATCAATCAAAAATTTCAAACAGCGACAATGCCTTACGATGTGAATCGAATATCAAATTATTCTAATCAAATATTTGAAGTTTCAAATATTTAGGACCAAAAGTGAGAAAGTATTAATGCAGGACTAAATGTGAATATGGTGAGGACAAAAGTAATGCTTAATGGCCTAGCTAAGAGTTCAAAATGAGCAACCAAACTTGGCATTGTGCACAATAGTAATAGGTATGCGTATGCCAATTACTCATATGAGCGCCTAGTCATGAAAAAGGAATTCACTGAATGGGCGTACGGTGGACATTTTCCAAGTTATGACAGGCAATCTTCCACTGCCCCTGAAGTAAAAAGTGAACAGTCATTGCATACTGCCAGTTCTAAAAGGCTGAAACTTAGAAAGTAACAAAGCAACTCAAGAAAACATTCACGACAACCCAGTGTTGGTACAGAGTAGGACAAATCACAGGAGTAGGACAAACTACAGAGGTAGCCATAATTTTATGTGACATTAAAGGAAAAAATTGGATTTGAGCAGGAAACAAAGCAATAATTGATGAGTTATTAGAGCTATGAAATAGGGATGAGCAACGCAGCAAAGGATGACAGAAGACTACATGGGGTGATAAAAATTGGAGACCTTTAGGAGTTGATTGGACCGGGTTAACTGGCGGAACATGGGAGAGGCCTTTGTCCTGCAGTGGACATAGTCAGACTGATGGTGATGATGATGAAGAGTTGATTAGCAGCCGGGGGCCCAAGGTGTGTAGTCGCACCTCACATGGGCTCCTGCTCTTATTGCAATTTTCCGTGCAACCTTTCCTGGATACTGCTCGCATTTGGTGACCTGGGATTTCTCACGTTGCAGGGCATCGTTTGACACCAGACTCATCGCAGTGAGTGTACTTTTTTACTAGATATTGAACTCTAAACATATTGTGCCTGTTCGCTGGGACGCAACATCGCCAAGGAATTCAGAGGCCGCCCTGCACACGAATGCCGCTGTGGCACACAGGAGGGGCCTGCGAAACGAGCTGGACGCCAGCGGCTCGTAGGTGCTTGAGCATGCTGCTCGCGCAACACACAGACACAGCATCTGAGGTTAAGAGCTACCGTTCTCATGGAAACGCAGATGTCTAACCCACGTCAAGAGGGCCCGATTACGATGCAACTGTACAACATGGAGGGTAGCTCAAGAACGGCATCACACTAGACGTTTGCTGAAAATAGTGGCAAAACGACAGGCAAAGCCCACATTGAGTGGCTACAAGCTGGCCGCAAAGGCAGGTCAGCCAAAGAAGACAAGTCAGCCGAAGAAGGAGCTACACAAACTGTGAAGCCAGACGCCAAATCTCAAAGGCGGCGTCAGCGCAGCACTAGGATGCGGCCATTCCCTACAGATGACTTCAAAATTGTATTCCGCCCGCAACCAGGACTAGATCTTTCGAAGCGAACACTCATCGAGGTTACACATGCCATCGGAAGATCCAGTGGCTTGGCACAGCAGGACTTTTATGACCATGTGCGAGTGCAAGTGCAGAAAGTAGAGAATGTGATCATCGCAAGCACAGTAAGTACTGAACGAGCTTCCAAACTACAAAGTATAAATGCTATACAGCTCGGTGGAGTAATATATCAAGTAAATCTGCACATTCGACACCCCGATGATGTGTGCCGCTAAGTGATCTACGGCCTCGAACCAGGAACAAGCCCCACGGAGATTGTTGCAGGACTTCACGTAGACCCAAGATACCACGTCCTTGGCGCGTGCACGCTGAGATCTTCCACTGCAGCACTTATCACTTTCGACGGGCAGCACATTCCTTTTTACGTAACGTACCTCATTGGAGACTACCGGTGCAAGCCATACCCGTAGTCCATCCAATATTGCCGAACCTGCGGCGCCCTAGGTCACCGACAAGACATCTGCCCTCAGCCGAAAGCGAACTTCTGCTACAAATGCGGCCACGACAAGGACACAGAACCACATGACTGCCAACCGATGTGCAAGATCTGCGGAGAAGACCATGAGACTGCTGGAAAGGAATGCAAGAAGAAACTCCGCAGCAACCCCCCTCCTTATCAAGTAAGACGCCAGCAGCTCGATAACGCCCGCGCCGGTGAGAATCGCTGGAATGCTCACACTGATGATTTACCCTGGTCGGTTATAACACCAAAAATTTCACGGGCCCCCTCTTTTCACCAAAAATCCGGCTGAAGTCGCTCTCGCTCTAAAAAAAAAAAAAAAAAAGGTCGCTCTGGATCCCGCACGCCATCACGGTCTCGCTCCATTAGGGGAATCAGTTACGCCACCGCGGTGACCGGTAGTGACAGGCCCAGTTCTCTAAATACCACAAGTGCCTCGACCATCTCGCCTGCTCAGACAGCGACCATCCTGGCTCTAGAAAATAAAGTCCGAGATCTACAACGGAGGATACAACAACGCCCACTAGCCGAGTGTAGCACGCTGGAACTTGACGACAGCATACTAAAACAGACGGAAACCAGAATAATGAAGCGGGTAGAACTTCAAGGGACATTGAACACAAAGAAGACTTGGCGCATTCTTCGAGCCCTGATCGACGACACCCACACCAAAACTAATCAAAGAAATACGATTCAGCGGCTCATGCACAACTATGAGAGCACAGAGCGCCAGTTACTGCAAGAACTTCAAGCAAAGCTGCGCGGCTCTATTAACCAGCAAGCTACCTCCATCAAAACTTTGACACCCAGGGAATACCGAGGAGCCCCGAACGAAGCACTAGACCAGCCCTTCATGCAGGCAGAGCTACACGCGGCCCTCGCTAACCTTACGCGCAACACGAGCCCAGGAAAAGACAGAGTGACCAACAAGCACCTACGACAGCTACCGCCCCGGGCGTTGACGGTGCTCCTTCGGCACTATAATGACTGCTGGAGGAAGGGCGAGCTACCACAAGCCTGGAAGCACTCGGAGGTGACCATGGTACCCAAGCCAACCAAGCCAATCTCGATTGCGAATATTCGTCCCATTTCCTTTACATCTTGCGCTGGGAAACTCTTTGAGCATATGGTAAACGAGCGGCTTACTATACACCTCGAAGACAATGGTCACTACCCGAACACCATGTTCGGCTTCCGCCAAATGCTCAGCGCACAAGACGGCCTCTTGCAGATAAAGGAAGATATTCTTCTCCGCTTAAGCAAGCACAGTAAGTCATCTGTTCTAGCTCTGGACGTAAAGGGTGCATTTGACAATGTGAGCCACGAAGCCATTCTGCGTAGCCAGGTAGATGTCAGCTGCGGAGCCAAAACATACGCCTACAAGCTGGCTTTCCTCACCAACAGCGCAGCCACTGTAGCGATTGCCAATATCCAAAGTGAGCTTTTTCAACTCCCTAACAAAGGCATGCCGCAAGGCTCAGTGATATCACCACTGCTTTTCAACTTGGCCCTCCTTAAGCTCCCATGTCTCTTGGACGCTGTCCCTGGGATACATCACGCATTATACGCCGATGATATCACTATGTGTACAAGAGGTGCAAGCACGGTGTAGTGACATGTATTCAGAAGGAGTACGGCCACTAGCGTGGGTCTGGTCTTAGCGAGCAGCAGAGCACGCGTTAACCATCACCGTGTTGAGAACATGATACTGCTCAAGGTTGAAACACTTTATTGTCTGTGGCAACACCAAACGCAGTACAGCCCATTGCAAAGGCGCAGCGGGAAAGCAAATGGGCTTACCCAGGCCACGGGCGTAAAAGTACTACACAGGGTGCCATGAGCACATCTCCGTGGTAAAGGTGATTCACGGAGACACCGGGACCAAGACCCGGTTGCTGCAGTGAGGGCAAAGGCGCTCGCGTTGGCTTCGGAGAATGACGGGTCGGCGTAGCTAGGCCACGCACTAGGACACCGTACCACACTTCGGCCGAGCGTATGCAGAGGGGCAACAAAAGATGAGCGTTCGCCCTGAGCGCGAGGCGCCGTCAGCGAAGTCTGACAAGCCCCGAGCGACAGGAGTCGGCGGACGGAAAAGATTGCCTGACTCACCGTCAGCTGTCCCGGAGAGTATGTGACCCACTCCCCACACATGCGCGCAAAACCTCTCGGGAGACACTGTGCGCGGCACCACAGTCGACATCCGCTACCTGGTGAGAGGGGTTAAACCTCAATCCGCTCTCCCAGCGTGGCCGACAGCGGAGGAGGGGAGTCATGTCGGGACATGAGAACTGCAGAAAAGGCGGCAAAGCCCACTCAAAGGCAGCGGGCGAGCCTCAATTCCCACATCGGGTGAAGAGGAGGACCGACTTCAAGAGGTGGTTAACATCACTGAAGAATATCTCAAGACCTGCGGCCTCCAATGTGCTCCGGAAAAGTTGGAACTGTTAGTACTTGCAGCACGTACCCAGGGTAGACCACCAAGCTATGACGCTTCTTACCCACAAGACTTTTTACAGGGAGTCCGAATACCACAAGTCGACACGCTTCGAGTCCTTGGACCACATATACATAAAGATGGGTCTGGCTCTGCTGCCCTACCCCGGCTGCAGAACACTGTGACACAGCTCACCCACCTAATCCGAAGGGTGGCTCATCGCCGCAGTGGCTTCAAAGAGCACGACACCATAAAAATGGTACAAGCTCTCCTTTACAACCACATAACGTACGGAACTCCCTACATAAACCTGAAGACAGCGGAGAAACAAAAACTTAATCTGCTGATACGAAAGGCTACAAAGCTTGCCCTAGGACTGCCGCCAGCCGCCTCCACTGACCGACTGCTTCGCATGGGAGTTTACAATACGTGGGAAGAACTCATCGAAGCACACCTCATCAACTAGGTCAAAAGACTCAAGCTGTCACTCACAGGGCATGCCGTCCTTCGACGCACAAAATACGAGACCACCCTAGAACCCAACAAAGACCTCAAAAGCAGAATACCGTCACAGCTCAGAAAATGCCTTAAAATTCAGCAAATCCCTCGGAACATGCATCCCCAATATAACCGAGCAAGGCGGCTCGCAAGGGTTAACATCATCCGGAAAAACCTTAGTAATGACCCGCAGGCGCGATATGTGAATGCAACCAAATATCCGGGACGTAATGCCTTCGCGATTACCGTCACAGATTACAAGAGCGCGGTACTGGCATCGGCGACTATCCTCGCCAAACGTGCGGAAACATTTGAAGAGGCTGCTATAGCACTCGCCACCCATACAAGTGAGGACCCCATCGTGGTCTTTACCAACTTACAAACAGCGGCACGGAACTACCTGAAAGGCAGGGTCTCTACGATGGCAATTAGGCTACTAAAGCGCATGGACGATCCTCCTCCCTACACATGCATCATGTGGATTCCGGGTCATGAAGGTCTCGAGGGAAATGAAGCGGCACACACCGCAGCCCATGAATGCGTCAACCAGGCATTCCCGTACGAGATCAGAGGCACCTCTCAATCAACATCAGAATCAGAGGCAAGAGAACCGGTACCACTAACGTATCATGCATTGCTGCAACATTATCAGCTCGAACGCAGGTCATACCCTCCGCCACATCCAAAACTCACAAGAGACGAAGGCACTGACTACAGGTGTTTCAAAGCAACACGTTCACCCACGGCGTACTATTGCGCTCTATGAGGCTAACGTCGCACAGCTACATCTGTCCTCACTGCAATGTGGCAGACACTCTGGCGCACTTCCTCCTGCAGTGCAAAGTAAGCATCCCAAGACTACAAGCAGCAGCCCCAGATGCAAACCAAGACCTCCTCAGTGAAGCGTGAGAGGCTGCGATCTCCCAGCCGTACCTGGTCGAGCAGAGTCAACTTGTCGCTCGGGCCCGGCGGGCTGTCCAAGCCAGAGGGTTCCTGGAATAAGGGACCCTCCCACTTTCACTCACATGCTTCATTCAATAAATGTTTTTCTCTCTCTCCCCTTAAAAGTTGAATGTGATATCCTGTTCCTAGTGCCTATTTAAACACTTGTATAAGATTTTTTTGAACTTGCTTTACACCCACTGCCTGGCCTTAAGGGTGCAGTAGCGTGTGCGCCCTTTGTAGAGGGTGATTGGCTTTAAACTGTGAAGTCATGTTAATAATCCCATGTTCTGATGCCCGATGATAAGATATGCATTACACGCATTATTATTACATGCATTATTACAGCAATATTTCATGTTGTATTGTGAAGCATATATGCAGGATGCATTTGTTTGTAAAGCATGAAAGTTACTCTCATGGTATTCACAAGCAGAAACATGGCTGTGTGGTAGACCACCCGTTTGGCATGCAAAAAACCTGGGTTCAATCCCCGCTCAGACCCTTTTTTTGATTATTTATTCTATTTGGATCTTTCTCAATTTTACAGCCATGGAAAAATACTCGATTTTTCGCTCACAACCAATGACGCCAATGCCGAAATTTCTTCGAAATAAGCTCTTTAATGCTATTGCATTAAAATCTGCAGGCAAAACATTGGCTTGGCTTGCCCAAGACAGGGCGCGTTGGAGATCATTGGTAAAAAGTTTTGTATGGCAGTGGACGCAAAACAATCCTGACAATGTGGGGCACATTAGTTCATGCAAGGACACTAAATAGAACTTATTACCCTGTAATGTTCACTGCGAACCTCCTTTTGGCCATTTGGGTAATCGATTGTTTCTGTGCCATCTCTGAGTCTCCGAGCCACGATACCATCTGGCGTCTTCTGTTCCTCTTCTCCAGTACAGAGGATACGGCGCACGGTGCCATCCGGGTATGCAACCTCAACATTTCCATCCACGCTGTGCGTCTCAACTTGACCGCTGGTTGATCAAAAATAAGTACCGATAGTTACTGTTGGGCTCATGCACATCACTCTTAAGAAAGTGCTAAAATTACACTTCTAGCTTCACTTTATCATGGTTCAAGAACAAAATACAGAGCCTGACAGCACATTGAATAATTCACTGTATTAGTTTTCTATGAATCTGCATATGTATCCTAAAGTAATGACAGAAGTTGCATGGACGCAGGGCATAGCAATTCTTCCCTTCAGCTCACCGCAATGCTGCTACTCACTGTGCAGCACAGCTGAGTGACCACCACCTCTGCAATGAAGACAAAGCACTAGTACCTTCTGGAATATTGTAGTAAATTGACTCCATAGGTTACCGTGCTGTCCATAAGTTTCACCGCAACGGGGAAGCAATGATTGTGACGGCAAGGAATTGAAATGTTATACAAAATAGGGCTAGCAGGCAACTTTAGGCTTGTGCGAATATTAAAATGCTTCAATTGTCACTGCATTTGAATTTGTTTTGGTTCGAAATTGCTGAAAATTTTGAAATATTCGAGATGAACGAGTAAACCTCTATTATTCAACGTGTAACACCCTGTAAAGATGGTTTTACTGCAGTGGAGAAGTTCTAAGCCGTGAAAACATTAAAAAAAGAATCTGCCCTGCCGCGAAGCCCTACTTCAAGGTTAAATAAACATATTACCCTCACATCGATTCATCATTTTCTAAGTGATAAGTTATCATTCTGGCTTATATGCTCTAAGTATTGTAAATTATAAAAACATTGAAAGAAAGTGTTCAAGGTCATGAGGCACGCTGACTCAAAGTGCCCCTCCCTGTGTGGGTTTTAGTGTGCTCACTGCTACGAAAGGAGATGGAAAGCACTTACAGAATGTGGCAAATCTCAGTAATTCTGCTTGTATTTGATAGATTCCAAAAGGTTTTGCAGCAGTCCATCCATGAGGCAATGGGATCGTTTAACGAAGCCATTAGACAATTAATTGTAAAAGTGTTGTAGGACTCTCTTAATGTGGCATGTGGCTCACGCTGATCCAAATGCAGCATCATGGAGACATTGCTAAACTGTGTGTCGGTGCTACGGTCCCACTGGAATAGCCGTAATTCGTGAAATGAGACGTAACATCTTCTTCAGGTTATGACTTGCATTCTACTGAAAGTGAAATCCTGCCACGATTGAAAGTTATTTCCACTCCAACCAAAAGGGCTGGCATTTACATAGGCCTTACTTGAATTAAAACAAAAATATTGTGCAGGTAAGTTGGCTCACGAAAAAAAATGCCCACCTTTTTTTAATAATATGTGATGTATGCTATTCTTATTCAATTTGAAGTTATTCAACCAAAATCACTACTTGCTTCAAGTTCGCTTTGAACCTAAAATGCACTATTTGCACAAGCCTAGTCAACACATTTAGTATCTACATTGGCATCTGACCTGGTTAGAATCTAACTTCTTCAGCATCCAAGTTTTATAGTAAGTTGTATTCATTTCTGGAACACTGTGTTCAGGCAGCATTCATCTTTCTAGCACTCATGAACATCTGGAATGGCTCCACAAAATGCATATCTTGCTACCAGCACAACATGCATTTCATATCAAACTTTTAAGAAGTGGGAAGACACTACAATGGACATTATATGTGGGGGTACTCATAACCCCTGCCTCATGGTGTTATAGTTAAATCCTGCAGAGCGACAGTTGATGCTGTGCTGTCAAGACGGTGTGGCATTGCGGAAGCAAGATGACATGGTGTGGGGAGGGAGGGCTATTTCTTTAGTGCGACCACTGGGGGTGGTCCGTGGGATTGATACCACGGCTCATTCTCATGGATTATTGTGGTGGATCAAAATTTCGAGTGCTGGCTATGCCATATTTGCAGCACATTGCATGTGTTATGTTGGTAAGTGTTATACTGGCATTCTGTTGGGTTATTTGTCATGTTACTAGTTATTAGATTCAGCAGGCGAGTTCATTAGATAAAGGCTGCTAGTGAACTATTCGTTCGCACAACGGCGCGTACTGATCTTGTCTGAGTAGAGAGCGGCTTGTAAGAGACCACAGTTTGAGCAGTTTGCAAACTACGCACTCTAAATGTAGTCGAAATTACTGCCAGATTCAGTGAATGACAATTCAATTACCACTGTTCATAAGTACCATGTGTAACTGAATGAGAGAAAAGGAATTTTTTTCAAAGGTCTTGTTTCTTTGTTAGATACAATTAAATTAATAAAAAATACGATAATAAAACATAAGAAGCATAATATTTTATTTTTCCTAATTCTACTGTAATAATTATGACATAAACAGAAAAGATTTAAAGCTAAGACGGAAGGCACTTTCACATCCACTCTGTTGGTTATTTCTGAACGCGTTATTCCTGAAAGTGTTAGTCAGCACTACCAGTGGTTAAGGTGGTTTTAAGGCGGATTTTCGCATCAGGTGGCAGCTAACCAATAAATCCTTCATTGTCACCTAAAGGCATTATGCCTGCTGGGGCAATGCCTTCACTACGGAAAAAATAAACAAGGGGGATTTTCTCCCCCCTGGGCCTCACTTCTTTGTTATATACAACCAAGTGGACCCAACAAACAATGAAGTCAAAAAAAGCATAGAGGCTTGGTAGTATCTTATTTTTTGCTGTAGGT
This sequence comes from Rhipicephalus microplus, assembly GCF_043290135.1. Taxonomy (NCBI): domain Eukaryota; kingdom Metazoa; phylum Arthropoda; class Arachnida; order Ixodida; family Ixodidae; genus Rhipicephalus; species Rhipicephalus microplus. The sequence goes on along the minus strand of NC_134702.1, from coordinate 5,330,056 downwards.
TTATTAATCTTGGATGTCATTAGAAATATAATATCTTAAGGTCAAGTGGCGAGCCAATCTTCTATTGCAGAACAGCACATACCCCTTAGTACTTACCCAGGTCGTGAGAAATGGGACATTAGACATATGTAGACTTACTTGGAAAACTTGATTTCTTTCTTGCCACAAGGGTAAACTGAGTGAACAGTCCGACTCTTTGCATAGTGATAGACCTAAACAATAAAGACAGCAGAGTGATCATCAGCTGTATTATTTTCATTTAATCAATGTCATGATGGTGTGCTGTGCCACTTAAAAGCAAGAGGGGAACAAAATGTGAATTATTTACTGCAAAGCTCAGCCCAGGCAGCAAACAAAGATTCCACTAGTCCAGTCTCCTTTGGGCTACTGCTTGCCTCAATAAAGCACAGTTTACTACTAGACCTTGACATACCTATACAGTGTAACATTACGGCACATGGCAATAGCACAGCATCATGCTATCAGCTACAGTCAATCATCACCAAGTAGCACAATTTTTCATCCTGTTGAGCAACAGCAATCTATATAGTACCAACTTGCAGTCTCTCTTTTTCAAATGTGAAGCATTTGCTCGCCTAGCAAAGCAGTCCTATTATCAAGATTATTTGATAAATAATTCCTGGTCTTCATAAAATTACCTTTTGTGATGTGATCATGAAAATTGTGTTTAAAGAAATCTTGAAGTGGATAATGTAAATGATGCAAAAGTGACATTCAAATCTTCATTTAATGACTAATAATAACTATTTTGCAATCATAATCTCAAGCAGTGCAGTTTAAAAGGACTCTCACAATACATTTAAGACATATTTGTACAGTTTCCTACCACTTCGTCACCAACACTTTGTAGAAACTACCTTGTCTGTGTTCAAAACTATAGATGAGCTAACCGACACATATCAACCTTTAAAGGCCACTAAAGGCAAATAACAATTTATGCCAGAGTGAAAGCTCAATGTATGACAATGTCTAAAACAGCAATATTATCAACAGCAGTGCCCTTAAAAAAATTTGACGACGCACACCACCAGGAAATAGGTGAAAGAAGAGCGTCATTCGCTTATTCTTCTCTGGTGGTTTGCGTTATCTAATTTTCTTGCAACATGCACCAACTATCCCACCAACAAGGTTTACAACAGCAGTGCCCTACTTACTGAAAAATGAAACTAAATGTGCTACACGACGTGTGCCATGAGTGGGGCATTTTCGAACTGATCCCGATAATGTGAGAGTGGCAACTAAAATTAATCCCTAGTAATCAAACTAGCTGCAAGAATTAAAGAACCTTCCACGCATTAAGAGACGAGCTGCTTGCCTGTTGCTGTTTGAGTTATAGAAAAAAGAACCGCATGACATTATTACTGTGAGCAATGGTGCGATTGGTTCAATTTTTCTTTGGTTAGGCTGGACAGGTAGTGCCATCTAGCTGGGCTCAGTTGAACCAAGCAAGCAGAAAATTGTTCAATAGCCGTTGTTGCTGTTGTGGTTCCCACTGCTTTGGCTCTGCTGTCACTAGCTTTGGCAGCCGCTTACTAAAGGTGAGCAACATTGGGCACTGCAACAGTGATGTTTATTCAGACCACTTTGAGGTGAATATTTAAAGTGTGCTAATGTGACGCGGACCACTAAAAAATAACTTCATTTCGAAATAGGCACTTCCTTGGCACAAAAGTAGCACTACGAGGTATCTGGACCACTATTTCAGCAGTCAACATCGACTTCATATTTGCCTTTAACGTCCATTTGAACATTCTACTCTAATAATGAAACACCATGGCATAGCGCAAACTTAAAAAACTACAGAATAAAAAAAATCTAAAATTAAGGCAGCTTCGCACAATAAGGGAGCCAGTAAGCCTGAAGTAAGTGACTCCTTCCTCCTTTCTTCGTTTTTGTATTTGCCAGTGTGTTCTTCCTTGCTTTGTCTCCCTTTTTTATATATGTGGTTTTGCCTGTGTTATGCCAAGCGACGACAACAGCGTACGATCACAGCATACGACAACCCGTTGCCCCGAAGTGCTCCGCACTTATAATGTTTTTTCCATACAGCTGAAAAATTTCCGCATTTTCTTACATATAAAAATGCCGCAAACTCGCACTTTAGGGCCCTATGGTCAGCCAAGCTTTCTTTCACTGTGCGCGTCTATTCATTAATTGGACACTTCCAAACATTTCAGAACACCGCTCAGTCATACTTCAATGCACTCTTACTCTGGCACTTCATTGAGAAACTGGTATTCTCTATTTTCAAAACTGGACCAGCCCAAGATACAGGCCTCTTACGTATGTACCATTCAAAGTTATGAAACACATTTCTTACATGGTATAAAATCTCGAGGGACGCTGAGCTGTGCGGATGTGCCTCCGCGTCGCTCCAGTCTTTTGCATCTGTGTGATCGCTTATGTGCCAACTTTCATCCGGATTTTTGTTTGAACGAGTCTGTTTCGTCCCCCTGATCACGAGGAAGTGCGGATTGTCCTCTCTGAGTGAGTTTTCGACATTTTTCAGCACTTTCAACTTTGCGCCACTGAAGCCTAGTCTGACCTAGCTAGGAACGATGGCCGCTCAGAGCAGCGTTGGCACGGCTACGCTTGCAATGGCAGGGAGCGCTTTGACGCCACTTCAATCGATGCCAAGCATCTGTAACTCCGTTGAAGAGGGCGAAGAACATGAAATGAAAGCAATGGAAATAGCTGAATGGCAAGTGGTTCAACCTAAATCGACCAGGAAGAGGTAAGCAGCGGAGAGCGGCTTATCTCAAACCAATGCTTTAGGACGCTTTCAACACAGCAGACAGGTTGACAACCGAAGCAGCCGCCGGGCAGCTACCTTAAAGAAGAGTGATCATGGCCTAGCGTATGCCAGAGCTACCTTCTACGCATCGGAAGATTAGCGTCAGATTCCGAGATGGTCTGGATTTATGCAAAACCAGTTGCTATGGCATCTTCACCGCCACCTTTGCCGCGACCGGGATCACCGCCATTCAAGTCTGCACCGATTTGGTCTGCCGCAATGTCATGCAAAACATCGTTGTGGTGTGCACCGAAAATGAAGACAATGCTAGCAAAATCTTGGCTCTCAAGAACATTCGCGTCAACGGGAAAGAGCACGAAGTAGCGATGTACAATGCTATCAAAGGCATCTATGTCAAGGGAGTAATCCGCAACGTCGAGCGCGACATCGGCGACGCCAAGCTCGCAAGGCTCATCGTACACCAGGGAAATCCCACAGTTCGCGGAGCCAAACGTATCAAGTATACCGGCTCAGTAGTCCCTCTTTTTGATGGAGGAGACATGCCAAGCTACATCAGAGTTGGCCAGGCAATAGTCCAGTGCTACCTTTACAAGAAGCAGATCGAGGTGTGCAGCAAATACACTCGCACTGGTCATCGTGCGGACCTCTGCCCCACTTCTTTGATCAATATTTGCCACAACTGTTGGGCCAAGGACCCGAAGCAAGGACACTCGTACCAAGTGAGGTGCAAACTCTGCGGCGAGGGTCACTGTACTGGAAGCAAAGCCTGCAAACAAAAGCACCAGACACCTTTTGTTATTTTGCAGAAGCGAAAGAAAAAAGAAATGGAATGTGCCTTTGACGTGGACCTGCGGAATTCCCCCACGCTCCAGGCCGGGTCGCCTAGGGCGTCTTTAAGTGGCTGGCTGCAGCCTTTCACCATAGGACAAGGATCCGCGCTTCCCGGCACCGCGAATTGGGCCTCCAAAGACAACAGTGAAGAACCTTACAGTGCACAAGCTGCACCCTCTACCCAGGTAAGCGGGGACACCACTACCTCTAAGGAGTTCGAGGAGCTTAAGAAAATCAGGAACAAGAACGCGATACTCAGCTCAGAGTTAGCGGAGGTCAGAAAGGAATTAGCAATGATTAAAACCGTCGTTTCAGCAGCAAGACCAGATGGGGACCAAAATGGTGCTAATGGTCGGAAGCACCAAACTGTAGGTGATGTTTCCGAGGTCGACGTAACTGAAACTCTTCACCAAATCAAAGAATCCTTGGAGCAGATTTCTTCGACGCTTCAAGAAATCACCAAAGACAGAGAATCACTAAAGGCACAGAATCGTTTTATTGATTCCCACCTAAGGGATCTTGAGCGCAGGACGCGTCTCCCGGAGTCTCTGGCGCTCCCGACAGAATTATCACAGTTAATATCAGACAGACCCCACCGTTGTGATGGAGCTTGTACAAAAGCAGATACCATGCCTTCCCAAGCGATCCGAAGGCTCATCCTTTTGCTAAATTTAAATGCTAATCATGGCTGCGGTATCCAACACCGATTTTCGTGTCTGGCAGTGGAACTGCTGCAGATTCAAAAAGAAGAAAGCAGTGTTAGCTCAATACCTTTTACCGTGTGCATCAAAACCACAAGTAATTTTATTATAAGAGACGCTCACGTCCTGCACGCCGTTTAGAGGTTACGAGTCCTTTAAACGCGTAAAGAATGGTGGCAGAGACGTCATTACTTTGGTCAAAAAGTAATGACGAATTGATCACGAAGACATAGATAAGCGCTCTAATGCCGAATATGTCTGCACAAAACTCTTACCGAGAAAGCACATGTGCAGAGGATTGCTTATCATCAACGTATACCGTTTGCCAAAACGACAAGATGAGCGCTTCGAAGGCCTCATAGGTAAAGCAGTAAAGATGGCTACCGTGCCAACATATCCCTAATTGTAGCTGGCGACTTTAAGGCGCCTCACTCCACGTGGGGCTACGTTAGACACACACAAAGAGGCTTCAATATGCAAGGCTATACAGGACTTCAATCTCACGCTACTAACGAATGCTGGCTTTCACTCATTTAGGCAATTTGGTAACGAGACTTTTGACCACAGATCTCTCTATGGTTACCTATGGCAGCAAGTCGTCATGACGAAACATGGGGGAAGATCTAAGTTCCGACCATCTCATTATTAAAATGACACTGCATGCTCAATGCAAAAGCACCAGAATACAGCACATCGTTGATTCGGACCTCTTCCTTTCCACCAGAATTGACAAAGCCTCTCCTAGTGACTATGCAGAGTGAATAGAAACCTTCTTTTCTGATGTCTCTGCCTCCATTAAAGAAATATAAACAGAAAAGAGTGTACCAACTACAAACAGCCACTTAGCGCACCTTTTTGACGCTGGAATGTCTCTCAAAAAACACTGGCTAAAGAATAAACTGAACAGATTACTAAGAAAACGCATTGCCAAGATCAATGCCAAAATTGCATCATACTCTAAAGTGCTAGAACAAAAACACTGGATCGAAACGTGTGACAAGGTCGATGGTCAGATGAGGGTAGGCGGCAGTGGAACTTGCTTAGACACCTTCTGAAAGCTACCGACACTCGAGTCGCTCAGAAATCGGGCATCGAGAGACTTGTTCACCAGGCATTCACTTATCGTAGCGAAGATTTGATCATGCAAGATCTAGCTGAATATCACCTCCCGCTAGATACCACCTCATCCACGCCATCACCCGGTTACACAGGAAGTGATTCCGCCGAGCTGGACAGAGACACATCAGAATGGGAAGTCAGGTCTGCACTTCACAAACTCAACAGCACCTCGGTGCGAGGCGCTGACTGCGTCTCAAACCGCATGCTCAGGAACCGTGACAATGAATCGGTCACCTTCCTGACCGATTTATTCAACAAACATTTGAAAAATTGCTCATATGCACACGAGTGGAAGCACGCCACGGTCATACAGATACCGAAACCCAGTAAAAAATGTACAACAGAAAATCTTCGACCGATCTCGCTTACATCCTGTGTGGGCGAAATTTTCGAACATGTCATAAACGATAGGGTCTCTAAGTAGATAGAGCGTAATGACTTCTTCCCATCTAACATGGTTGGCTTTCGCCCACATCTTTCTACCCAAGACGCCATGCTTCTCATTAAATCGCAGGTAATCGATGCCTCTACCAGAGATCCCAGAGTCATTTTGGCTCTGGATCTTAAAAAGGCATTCGATACCATACTCTATGATCACATTCTCAAAGCCATCTCCGAGCTGGGCCTCGGTAGGCATTTTTTTTTAATTTTGTAAGGCAGTTCCTGTCAGATAGAACCGCCACCATAAAGTTAGGGGAGATGGAATCAGACAAGTTTCATCTAGGCAACGCAGACACTCCACAAGGGGCAGTGATCTCGCCCCTTCTTTTTGACATAGGTATGACGGCTCTAGCCAGGGATCTATATAACAATGACATCAGCTCCGCCATCTATGCCAACATCGCCCTTTGGTCCCAGGGTGGCTCGGTGGGCCACACCGAGAGTACGCTTCAAGAACCTGTGCGCACAGTCGAGAAACACATGCCTCGGATGAACCTTGCCCTATCAGACAACAAGTCCGAACTGTTTGTTTACCGACCCATTCACATGGGACGACGCCCTAATGGATGGGTACTTACACCAGAGATAGACATACACCTGTTCACGAAGAGCAGCACGGAAATCCCCCGCAAAGAAACTATACGCATACTACACAAGTTCATCTTTGAGAACGGCAGGAATGCAGCTATGATACTGAAGCTGCAACAGCTTATTCAAAGGATCTCAGGTAGACGAGAAGGCATCAAGGAGGACAACCTCCTCCGGCTATTCCATGCCTTCCTTTCAAGTCATATCAATTACGTTGCCTCTATGCACGCTTGGATTGCTGCCGCAAAGCGCAAACTAGAAGTCTTGATTCGACAAACTGTCAAAAAGGTATTGGGCCTCCCTTCTCGAACGAGTACCATGAAACTCGAGGTGTTGGGTGTTCATAACAAGCTTGACGAATTAATCGAAGCGCTGCACACTGCCCAGATTTCCAGACTTTCGTGCACTGGAGCCGGCAAGTCGTTTATATCCAGAGCAGGAATCACCTCTCCTCTGACTAAAGAGAGAGCAGTTCCTCTTCCAGACACTGTAAGGTAGACAATAATGGTTCATCCACTACCACGAAACATGCATCCGGTACATAATCAGGGTAGAAGAGTGGGGGCTAAAGCTCTCCTCTCTCACTTGAATAGCAGAAGTGAAAACGCGTTCTTCGTAAACGCATTTCGGTCGGGACCAAATATTTTTGTGGCCGCAGTGGTAGACATGAGTGGCTGCACCGTTAGGGCCGCCTCGGTGAGGACCAAGTCAATCGGGGTAGCTGAACAGGTCGCTATCTCTCTAGCGCTGACGACTAAACATCCTTTCCCAATTTTTTCTGATTCCATGACGGCCGTCAGGTCATTTGACGCCAACCAAATCTCTTTGGCTGCTTACAAATGTATTACTAACGGCACAATATTTCCTCATGAGTTGACATGGTTCCCTGCCCACATGGGCGCCTCCGTCTCTGGCATCAGCAACCGCAACGAAATGGCTCAGCCTCGGTCGCAAGGACTCATTCTCCGCGCCGTGCTAACGAGCCCTCCTCATACTGGGGGGAAGTGGAGTGGTGATGGCGCCGACAGCGACCCGTTGACCACCTTTCATGAGTTATGCTCGCACTGCACTACCGATTACGAAGGAAATCTTCTCCAGATCCGCACAGAGAGCTAACAAGGAGACAGCAGATAGCCCTCCGACTCCTCTAAACTAGCTCCTTTCCGTTGCCAGCCCCTATGGCGCTGTATATGGCGCTGTCATTGACTTTGAGAAATCGAACGACGCTGGCGTTTTGACGTCCCTGGCACATGAGTTCACATCATTTTCAGAATTTGCTTCTGATCCGTCGGCAGATATAAATGTCCTCTGGATAAAGTTTAAGGGCATAATACATGACTGCATTACCAAATTTATACCGTTAAAAACTAGGAAACCAAGAAAATACAGCCCATGGGTAACGCGCGAGGTTATACATGCCAAAAGGAAAGTTAAGAGGTTACGTCGTTCACTGAAGCATACAGAAAGTCAATCAGTCGTGAAATCTAAGCTGATAGGTGCCAAGCAAGAGCTGAAACAAAAGTTGAACCAGTCACGGAAACAATACTTTAATACAATCCTACCAGATTTCCTAAAAAATAATCCGCAGAGATTTTGGAATCACTTTCGTGCACGCAATACTTTGGCGCCAGAACGCACTCATGATGAAAATGCTGTCCAGGCTGATGTATTCAACAAGTACTTTCAATCTGTATTTACTACAGATAACGGGTTTCTTCCATCGGTCGTTTCTACAGGCTCCAGCATCGACCCACTCATCATATCTGACTCGGGAATCCTTAACCTTCTACTTGGATTAGATGCTAAAAAATCAAGCGGCCCTGACAATGTTCCAAATGAATTCCTGAAACGATACGCGGAATGGTGCAGCAGATACCTGGGTATTATCTATCGTTTTTCACTATCAACTGCACGTGTGCCAAATGACTGGAGGAAGGCAAAGGTGATACCAATTCATAAATCAGGTGACATAAACTCCCCGTCTAACTATCGACCCATATCCCTTACCAGTACATCATGCAAGATCCTAGAACATATCATTTTAAAACATCTGACAGTATATCTTGAACAAAATCGCATATTAACACCCAGCCAGCACGGGTTTAGACGCGGAATGTCAACAGTGACGCAATTAACGGAAGTTGTTCATGACCTTGCACAGATAATTGACAATCGCGGCCAAGCAGACATTATATTCTTGGACTTTAGCAAAGCTTTTGATCGCGTGTGTCACAACAAGTTAATAGCAAAACTAGAGGCAATAATTGGCATCGGAAATATTTCTGCTTGGATTGGCGATTTTTTATCCCAGCGTTCGCAATTCGTCCATTTCAATGAAGCATCATCCGACATTGTTCCCATCTCATCTGGTGTACCTCAGGGCTCGGTCTTGGGGCCCTTGCTGTTTTTAATTTATATTAATGACATCATCACTAACATGGAATGCAACATAAAGCTGTTCGCAGACGACTGCATTATCTATAAAGAAATACTGTGTTACGAAGACCACCACACCCTGAACAGACAACTTAACGTGATAAACACATGGTGTGAACAATGGCAAATGTCTATTAATACCAGCAAATCTGTGTCAATGACGGTAACAAAAAAGAAGAACCCGTCAGAATTTACTTACTCACTTAATGACACTGAACTAACTAAAGTTTATGAACACAAATACCTAGGACTTACTCTAGCAACCGACCTCAAGTGGAACAAACACATTGCCAACATATCCTCAAAAGCTATCCGTAAGTTATTCTTTCTTAAAAGGTGCTTGAAGTCTGCTCCCACTCCTATCAAACTCCTCAGTTACACAACCTTTGTGCGGCCAGTACTAGAATATGCTAACACTGTTTGGTTCCCTCACAATATTACTAACGTAAATCAACTAGAAAAAGTTCAAAGAAAAGCGATACGGTTCATCCATAACAAATACAAACGTACTGACTCGCCCACTGAACTTCTAGCATCATCCGGTTTAGACACACTGGCAGGCAGAGCAAGACAAGCTCGGTTAAAATTCATGCATAGCCTTCTGCACAACCACTTCAACATAATTTCTTCCAAATATATCACCTTCTCTAGATCCCGGATATCGCGTAATAAACACGATAAAATGTTAACTGAATACTTTTGCAACTCCAACACGTTTAAATACTCATTTTTTCCTACAGCAGTTAGGGAGTGGAACAACCTCGACCCAACAGTAGCTGCCATAGAATCATCATCAATATTTTGTGACGCGATAGGAAATAAGCCCCAACCATGAAAAGGGAAAGGAAAAGGTTTCATATTCATGCAAATTCTTTTTTTAATGGTTTCTTTGTGTTTCATTGGATTGTATTAACCTTGATTCTTCCGTTGTATATACTAATGTTGTATTAGAGAGAACACTTCTTTGTATGACATGCCATTGTACTGTGCACTGCGTGTATTCTGTTGCACTCACGTTGTTATCTGTATGCCCACCTGCTTTGGTCTCCAAGTGAGACTGGCAGTATTGAAAATAAATAAAATATGGACATTTTTCCTAACTGCTCGACATCCGATCAGCTCGCCAGTTTTCCTTATTTGGTGTGGTGGTGCCCACGCTTGCGCGTCTTAACAAGAAGGCATCACATAAACGAGACAGACATTTTAGAATGTATGGCAAGTCCACAACTTGCGAAACAACTCCGGGCGGTCCAGGGAGCCTGTGAACCGATCGAAACCTCTGGTCCCCGACACCGTCACGGGTGCAGCCCTCGGTGGGTTCTTAGGAACCTTCTTTCCAGGACGGAAATAAAGTTAGTCTGTCCGTCCATCCGTCCGTCTGTCTGTCTCTCTGTCTGACTGACTGACTGACATATCTTACATGTGCACATTTAGTTGACTGTCTTGAAAATAACTTCTCCAGAGTTGTGAAGCATGGATTCCGTAAAACCTTGGCTCATTGTCTTCAGCAATCCCATATTCGCCAATCTAGGCTGGGATTTTTGACAAACCCTGACTCAAGTTCAATGCGGACTAAGTAAACTATGCATTGCTTTTTAATTTATTAAACATTCCAAACATAAGAGCCTTCCATAATTAGATTTACACTATTCAGACATTACTTGTTGAATTTGTAACCGCTTGTGACGACTTGCAAAGACTTGTGCACTGTCATTTATTATTCCTTTTTCACATAAATGAACTATTCAATTTTCTTTTGAATGTTTTTGCTAGCTTGTTTGTTGGTTTGTTTGAATTTATTGGCTCAAAAAAAACTTAAGCTGTGCTGTTCCAAGAGCAGGGTGTGACAGGGTTCAAAGGTAGTTTGAAAAAACTTGCCTTATTTAAAGTCTGTTCAGATAACTGACTTCACTTGAAAAATTCTTGACATTTACAAGAGGCACAAGTGCATAGTTTCTTAAAATTAAAGGTTGGGTGTAATGGAGTGTTTTCTATAGTTTGCTGAAGTGTTTTTGTCTCTTCCTTTCAATATACGGACAAGTAATTAGAACATGCAATACTTTTGATCGAGCACAACACTTTTCACGTATCTGCTGTGCTGTTTTCGCGAGTAGATAACTGTGCGTGAGATGTGAGTGCCCTAGTCTGTCATTGTCACTGAAAGCACTGTGGATAGTTCGAAGGACACTAAATAGAAAGAATTACTTGGTTTAAATTGATAGACTGCACTCTGAGAACTCCAATGCCATAAGTTTCACTGTCATAAGTTCATTATTAGTGAAGAAAAACAAAGCTGACGTTTCATTATCAAATTACGCACTGAAATGTCCGTGTGTGACATAAGAAATTTCGAAACTTTTTTTTCGTAGTTTCACAACATTGGCTTGACGAAATTTGATAAACCTTCGTATGCCAAGTTTATGGCAAGAACAGATGACAATGTACACTGTCATTCTTCACGAAAAGAAACACGTGAGCGCGTGGCTTGTGCTCTGCCGTGGCTGCCTAAAAGACCATCATCAACTAACGACAAAAGAAACGACGTTGGCATTTGGCATCATCTATTGGCAAACAAAAGATTGAGTTAATGCCACTAGACAAGCGCTGCAAGGTACTGCAGGCAGCCATTGTAGAGAGCTGGTCACGCGAACGCGTGTTTCCTTTCATAAAGGACGACAGTGTACTTCAATTTTACCAATTAGAAGCTACGTAGGACCTCATAGACACCTTCCAAACCTATGACGCCACGGCGTTTGGTGTGGAAATCTTAAATTTGGAGTGTCCACTCACATTTTTCTTACGCACCTTTTCTTGCTTACTGTCGTGTCACATTAAAAGTGCTGCTTTCAAGATTGTGGGATTGTTCTTTACTAATACGTGAAAAATTGTTTTGCTCTTTAGTCTCCCTTTAAGGATCATTATATGCGTGGTAGAAGGCATTTTTAGTCAGAGCCCTAACATTACCTTGAAAGGACTTTCATGCACATTTAAAGCCCTATTAGCATTAGTTTTCAAGGTGTTTATGTGTGCAAAAAAAAAAGGCAACTTCCTGTTAAACATAACCACTAGAACCTTGTGCTCTTTTTTGACTCGTATTAGAATGAGGCCTGGATATAAGCCTCTTTTCTGATACAACACTTTCTTAAGCAGAGAAATAAAAGCAAATGTAATAAAGCAGAAGCTATTATGCAACACTATTTTGCTCAAGTATACGTGGACAAATGGCATACAATGCAAAAAGTTTCAAGGAGCTTACCACTTTCCCATCAGGATGCAGGTCTTTTTGGTCCCCGTTCTGAAACTTATAGACGATGACTTGCGTAAATGGATCAATCTCTTTGGACACAACAGTGAGCAACATTTTGTGACCGTTGGAATCGAGAGCCCACGTGCGGCTGCTGTCCTTGTCAAGGTCTCGCATAAGGCTGGGCGACTGAATCTGAGCAGACTGGGACTTGCGTGCTCTCGTCATCTTGCACAAGTCTCTGGTATCTTCGCTTGCAGTGTATGCTGGCGAACATTTATTTCCTAGCAAGCTAACTTTCTTGTCTGAGGAGAGGCGTAATGCCGATGTTAAATTAACTGGCCGTTCCCAAAGATTTGCACCCTGTGGTGCTTGCCGGTCTTGCAGAAAACACTGCGACATTGCTTTTGGAGCTTGCAATAAGCACTGTTCACCTAGCTTCTCAACAAATTCTTGAAGGCTGCTTCCAGCTTTCTCTGCATTTTGGTTCTCATTATGAACAACACTGCCTTGCGTGATTTGGCTCTCAGTTTCGTGTTTTTTACCAGAATCGCCAATTTCAACCTCCAAACATTTCGTGTCCTTTGCAGACTGAGTATCACATACAAGCAAACTTTGTTCAGGCTCCTCATAAGACTCCCATTCTGAATGATCCCCATCTTTGGGAATATTAATTTCACTGCCCATGCGTCCACAGCATTGAGAATCTTTAACTAGTTTCCAATACGCTTGGTCAGTTGTTTCAATGACTTTCTCCTCGTTGTGGGATGACTTTCCTTGTTTGTAACCACACCCTGGGCCCTCAATGTCAGCACTGACACATCTGTTTTGCCCTTCACTTTTCCCACCAAAACCAGAGACTGAAGTGGTGCCTTTTTGTCTCTCTTTACCTGAACTAGGTCCATCAGAATGCAGAACATCTGCTGAGGGCCTTCCGAATGATGTGCTTGTCAGTATTTCTTTGGTGACCAATCCCACTTTTGTCACCTTTGATATGCACTCTGGAAGGTGGTCATTTTTTATAGTCACTTCTCTTGAATGTGCCCCCTGTAACTTCTGGACTGAGTTGATTTCTCTATAACTAATGCAAACCTCTGTCAATCCTTGCTCAACAGACTGATCTGAGGGACCTTGCACATGCTCACTTTGATAGTCCACTGCAGCAGTTGCACCAGTACTGTCCATTACACTGCTAGCACTCCGACTTGTATGTACATCTGCAGCAAACCTCACTGTTTTGGAGGACTGGCTCCGAGAGAGCTTCTGAGTGCTGTCAGAGCTGCCGTCAAGGGAGAGGCGTGTGACGACAGAAGCCGAAATGACACTTGGTGGTTCAGATGCGGGTGTCACATCCGATTCCACTGGGCTACCAATGTCAAGCACAGTTTCCTTGCAGTTTTTCGGCTCCATACATACGCTGTCTCCCTGCGCACTTTCCAATGCCAACTGCGCAGAGCCAGATGCAGGTATGAACATGGGCATGACAAAGTGCGAAGCTGGCGACAGTTCGTTTAGGCTTGGATAGCACTTTAGCTCAGACATTTTTTCCAGCAGAGCTATTCTTTGCTCCTCTAGTTCCTTCACCATGGCCTTCAAGGAATCTTTCTCTTGGTCAGCAAGTTGCAACTTGTGTTTGAGGCGCCCATTCTCACTCGTCAATATATTCACTTTTCGCTGGATCTGGCTCTGTGCTTCTCTATCCTGAAAATGAAGATGCAAGTTGAGCACATAATCTCATTTCTTGGAGTCTGCTTATACCTTGTCTTTAGCACCTGAAGCAGACTGTTTCGCTTCTGCCTTGGTGACTGTGTTGAGAGTTTGCCGGTGCCGCTGTCTCCTGTCAATGAAACAAAAACTTGTTTTACTATTGCTCAAGCAATTCACTACTATTCTGTCTTGACAAGAATGATTGCAAGAAAAATCTCACCTAATTTTTTTCTTTTCTTCTTCAATCTCACTTCTCAGCTTGGCAGTTTCTTTTTCCTTGTGTGCCTCAAATTCATCTTTCTCCTTCTGAAGCTTGCTCAACATCTACACCAATGGTAAAATTAATGCAGAATGGGGAGTGAGGTTCAAGCTATTTCAGTTTATTTACACAAGCAAGACATGCAAATGATTATCATCATTACAATTCATTCTAGCATAGAACACACATTATATAAGATGACACATAGAACCAGAGGTAAGACCAGACAGGTATTGGCAGTACTGATGAGTTCGATGTACTGTTTCCTTAACTTGAGGATATCAATAGAATGCTTTTAAAATATTACCAACTAGCGCTGATTAATAAAAACAGCATACCAAATTTACTCGTGTAATGAACACACTCATGTATTAAACACACCCCCAACTTCAGTTCTCAAAATTTGATTCCCCCCCCCCCCGTAATAAATGCACCCTCTTTATCCATCCGCTCCAGTCTCGCTAACCGACACCTGGCGCCTCCTTGTCCGTCGGATCTCTTTCGTTTTTTTATTGTTATGCCGACCCCACTCGGCCACCTAAGGTCACTCTCTCGCCCTCTTTGCCTGCTGCCACGTATCGTATTGTTTTAGGGGTCAAGCTCCTCTTAGTCTATCCTAGTCTACCGGCCAGATGGACAAACAGACAGACGGATGGACAGACTAGCAGACAGACAGACACACGGATAGACACACACATATGGACGGACAGACGGACGGACGGATGCTTCGTCCCACTCACCAGCATTCACTTCGTTGTTATGCTGTGATTTTTTTTCTATTTTTGCACGACAAGTCCCCAGTCTTTTTTATCTGTGCGCCACAGCGGGGTTTACGAACGGTATGAGTGTAGAGACATCACAACTGATAAGCACACAGCGAGCAAAGGTTACAAAACTGCCCGCGCCAACCGACGGTCACTTATTGCAAATATGAAACTTTATCGCCCAACCACAGAGCGACAACAACAGAATTTGCTGTTGCGAAGGGCCATTCATCGCTATTGCGTTGCAGGTTTCTGGAATGAATGAATAGACTTTATTTAAAGTCCGGCAGTTTTACCGGGCAGGGTGGGGGAAGAGGGGTTTATGTCCCTTCCCACTCTCCGTTGATTATGATGGCGGTACCTCAGATGACCGCTCGAAGTCCTTGCACCCGGGCGACATCTTCAGCTTGCCGGACGGCCCAAAGCTGGTTGGCCAGCTCGTCGCTCATGAGGGCCGCCTCCCAGCGGCAGCGCAGCTGACGCCGCCGATTGGCAACAGTGACCGCAGCCGCAGCAAAGGCCGGCCCCTGCCCTCGCGCGGTGGTGGCAGCAGCTATTGGCCTCGAATTTCGTGCCTGCCTAACATGCCTCGCGAAGGGAGCGGTAGTAGTGACGTTATCTTTTTCAGCACACTCCCAAAGCATGTGCTGCAGTGTGGCCCTTTCCCCACACCTTTTACACCCATCTGTCGGGTATAGATAGGTTCCTGGGAAACCAGAAAAATCGCTTGTTGCCCAGAAAAGATTGTGATGATTTCCGCAACATGGTAGCACCCCCAATTCTCACTTCAGTTACAATTTGCTCTTCATGCTTGTTATACACGTGCATTGCGAGGTGGCCGTAAAGTTTGCAAAGTGCGTCATAGCGCATGCTTTTGGGGGCCCCTGAGATCACAGCAGATATTACTGTTGCAGTTAAACGATTGCAAGAAAAGATAGTCGCGAAATTCTATTATGGCGTGCTTGGGCGGCATGGGGACAGCTTGCAGGAGATAGCGCCATCAACCACCAAAGATGAGTAAAGTGCAACAAAGAAGCCGTTTCCAAACAGTGTATGTGTATGTCAATTGCGAAAGGCTAAGCGACATAGGTAACTTTTTTTTATATTACCACATTTTTACTCACCCTGAAAAAGTTTTTCGTTAAATATGCCCCGCAAAATAAATGCACCCTCAACTTTGCTTCAATTTTTCAAGACAAAAAGTGCGTTCATTATGCGAGTCAATACTGTCGCGGTACAAAGCAAACAAAACACAGGTACACCATCAGACAACGAAAGCAGCATGTTCTCAACAGCTGAGCCACACGATTGTCTTCTTCGGTCTCAAGTGAAGCTAGAGGCCCACTACCGCGTGTACACTAAATCCCCCACCATTGTTTTGATCCACATGTAGACACCCGTCAATACGATATATGGAAAATAAAACTGCTCATATCATTGCAGAAGTGTCTTGTTACAAATAGTAGCAGTGAAATGACGTCACTGAAAAACTCCACAAACTTATGCTTATTAAAATAAAATGGATTGTTTGTTGTACACAACAATAAGACAGATCATTTTGTTTTAACTACTGTTTTAATAGTACATACTGCTTTTTATCCCACAAGTATTCTTTTTTTTATTTCTAAGGCATTCTGTATAGCAGAAAAGAAAGGGCAGCTGTTTATGTATATATATGTGTGGATGCCGCTATCCATACAGAATGAAAGAATAAAAATTGCTCCAGAGGCTTGTTTTTTTGTTAAACACAATTAATGAAACCTACAGATGATTATGCCAAGCAAAGTGTAGGGGACATTATTCGCAGTTTTGTAATCTGTAGTGTAAAGATTTTCATATACACTTAGACCTTGATATAACAAGTCTAGATTAAATGAAATATCAGTTATAATAAAATAAATTAATCATAGTCTTACAACAGATACAATGATAGGAACATACCTTTGTCATGAATTTTCGGATGTAAATAACTTACTTTTGTAAGATACAACTATATTATATAATAAGGCTTGACTGTAAATTAAAAGGAATTAACGTGGATGAAAAATCACTGTTACCATCAGTGGGATTTGAACCCACAACCTTTAAATTATGCGTCCAAAGCTCTACCAGCAGAGCTCACTTTTTGTAAATTGTGTGTTTAATTCATGGGAGTGTTATGAGTGCCACTCATAACTGCAAGAGGGCAACACTCTTTTCGCCACATGGCAATGTGACATTTGCAAAATGTGGAAGGTGAATAAACCCTCCCACGCTACCTGAGGCACTGATTCCTGCCAGGATAAAGCCCTCACAATGAAAGGCAAAAGAAGGGGAATCGCAAGAAAGGCTCGTTTCTTTCTTAAATGCAACCAATAAAACTACCAGACAATTAAGTCAAGAAAATCGCATCGAACAGTATTTGTTGTTTCTTAACTGTAGTGTGATGGTTTTCAGATAAATTGAAAGGAACTAAAGTGGATGAAAGACCACTTTTTCTGCCAGTGTATTTCGGGCCCACAACCCTCGAATTACACCCAATGTTCTACTAATTGAGCTACGACAAGGGGCGCTCCCTCATCCACCTTTTGTAGGTTACTTGAGTGGTGTAGAAGTGTGAACTGTTGGGCTAGTTGTTGAAACTTGTTTAGGCTTTAAAGAGCGATGTAACACATAGGGAAAAGCCGAGATCAGACAGAAAGGATGCTCAAACAATAGAGTTTCCTATAAATACACTAGAGAGAACTCTGTTGCTAGTGTCTATGGAGCTGCAATGCACGGCGCTTCAGCCACCATGGGAATGATGGGTAGTACACAGATTTCTCTAATTTTCGTTTTTTCAGCTTCGCTTGGCTTCACATAGCCTGGAGCCGCTTTGTCATGAGACAACAATCAATAAATGTTCAGCAGTTGCCCTTCATCACCTAAAACTTTTAGGCTCACCAATTCAAATTTCACAAAGGTCTTCTTTTATAAAAAACAAAACCAAAACACAGCAGTACAAAGCCACAAGTGGGTCTAAAGCCACAAGCACAAAGATTAGGCGAATTTGTGTACTGCCCATCATTCCCATTGTGGCTGAACGATCGCAATGCCAGAGTCCCCTCAAGTCAATTTTAGGAAACACTGTGGCTCAACCATGACATATATCCACACTGTTTCGAATAACCCGAAAAGAATTGCAAGCAAACAAGATGTGAATCTTGTTTTCATGGTCCCTTACGAGCTCTCACGACTCTGCATGCTTGCCTTTGGGCAACCAATCAGTGGCCTGTTCAAAAAGGCATGCGCATCAGTTTGTTTCTTGTGCTACACAGGTAGTATACAGAGTTGTGCTGCTTAGTAGTAAAACCAGGCGATGTCTGAAGGACAGACTTTCAAAGCACGTTCCATCCCTGAGGGGTCTGAGTAATAGCGCTCACCTCTCAATGCCCTGTTGGGAGTGCGGGTACTCTGCTCTCTTCTCTGGTGCCGAGGTGATTGGGAGGGTTAAGGGCAGGCTCGAGACAGAAGATTCTAGAGACATCAATGCAACTGGGGGCATGTGCATTAGTGTACCTTGTGTACATCTCTCAGGGAGAGAGTTAGCTTTCCTGGCGAGTTCATTAACTTGGCTGCCATTCCATTTTACTTTGTTATCCCGCTTGTCTGTTCTTGTGATGCGCTTAATGTCTGTTCACATCACTGTGGTGATCGCATTACTGTTCGTGCTATGTTTCACACCTAGGGCCATTTCACTCTAAGCACCCTATCAGCGAAAAGGTAGCACCCATAGTAACAAGTAGTGAGATCAAATAGTTTCCTTTGAAGGGGAAGCTCATTATGGTCAATGCTTGTCCCGCCATCACTGCAGCCAGCCACTAGTACTTGGAGGGCTCACTAGAGGTGCAGCTGTGCTCTCGCTTCTAGTTTGAACAAAGACCCCTAAATGGCTCTGCAGCACTCGCTCTACTCTGCCGCATGCTCTATTTTGATAGCAGACCACTAGAGGGCCAGAACTATAAACCGCGCTCGCTCTTGGTGCGCTTTCTCTCTGTTTCAACAGTCGTCAGTGAGTGCGCTTCGATAATATCAATAAAGTCATGGCAGTGGAAAAAAGGGCTCGCAAAGCAGCTGCAGCTCAGGCTTGCCGTCAAGCCAACCCAGAGCTTAAGGCTCGAGAAGCTGAAGCGAGAGTTCAGCGTCGTGCCGACCCAGTGATGAGAGCTCAAGAAGCTGAAGCGACATGGGCTTGTCGACATGCAGACCCGGAGGGGAAAAAGGCCTGAGAAGCAGAATTTAGACGGAAGCACTTGCAAGCGGATCCTGACGCGGCGCGGGAAGCTGCTGCAAAATGCCTGAAGTAGTCGCCACCTGAGGTTGGTGATGCCGATGCGCACTTTAAGCGTGAATTTCTAGAACGCAGTTTTGCAACCGCTAGTTTGCGACCGCTAGTGGTCCGATAACCATTTGACCACCATCTACAGCATCTGAAATAAGCCGTCCTATGGAAACGCCATCACCGTGCTACAGCGGGAGTTTGCCACTAGACTGTATTAGAATCAAGAATTATTGTTACTCTATTTCACTTCACTGACCACAAAGTGATCATAATGAAGGGTAACCAGAAGCCGCATCTACAATATATGACGACGAATAAAATGATTGTGTGTGTATATACTGTACCACCCTGTGTTTGTCACGTCTCCACACCACATGATGATCAGGAGAGCAAAATATACGAGTAATTCACGGTTTACCAGATTACCTTCTGAGCTTCGACAATTTACCTCATGAATATGCATTTTTTTTTAGGTCAGCATGCTTATCAAGGGGCATACTGGTTCCTGCACATGTGTGGACGCTATCAATGATCTAATTTGCAATCGTACCTAACTCAGTTGCAAGTTGAGTGCCGTTGATCTCAATTTTGGTTGTTGCGTTAACACCATCAAGTTTTCTTTGTTCAAGCCTAAACATAATTATGCATTTTTATTTCGTGGGAGTGTTAGCCAGCACCACTCTTAGCCAAAGAGGCAGATGTGGAAAACTTTTTGCCAAAGAGCATCATTGTGTATTGTGCGATACAACTTACTGCGCTTAACTGCAAAAATTCTCAGTGCACCTAATAAAACACAATAACGGCACATGCGTCATATACTAACAAGGTGAAATAGTGGTCCTTGTCAAGTACTGTTATATCACTGGTGTTACATAACGTGGAAAAATTGAGGATAACTTTTGTTGTGAGTTGGCATGCTCAATGCATTTCACAAAATGGTTACCATCTATAAGATGACATACATTTAACGGCAGCGAAATGCCTATGACAATTTGAATTTTATACATGGATATTACATAACTCCACTTAACAACAGTGCCCACCGAGTCATTCATTAATGCTCACCTGGTGGTACTGCTGTTGCTGATTCTTCAGGTGTTCATTCTGGGCCTGATAGAGTTTCATCTCGTTTTGAAGCTCCTCTATTTTCTTCGCTACTTGGCTCTGCAAATGAAAGCATACTTTCGTGAGTGTTCATCTCGAGTACTCTCACTTTGGCGATATGCCCAAGAAGCACCTACCAAGAGGTTCTCGCACGTAGACAAGCTTAGTTCCTCACTCCCAGCTGACTGCGAATTTTCTGTCGATAAACCTCGGCCGTGTTTGGCGTGTCTATAACATTCTGCGATGACATGTTCGATTGGATTGTTACACGGGAATACACATACATTCAGGCCACTTCTCATTTCTTTACTATTAAGGTCCTGAAAGGCAAAGGAACAATTGCATGATCACAAACGAAACTTGACCAGCGGTGACCAACCTCATTTGAAGGGTCTTGCGACAGCGATTCTTCCGACTTGTCAGATAATTCATCTGAAGGCGCAGAATCTCTGTGCTTCTTAGTTCGGATACCCTGTACAAGTTTAAATATGTCACTTCTTGTCATCGTGCGTTCCGGCACTTTTCTGAAACAAGGGTAACGCTTTACTGACTGTGCGGTCTTAAGGACCTAATATCAGTCGCAGGAGTCTCAATGAATGATCGTTTTCTTACCTGCACGATTTTGATCGGCGATACATCGTAGATATCGTGCAGAGGCACAGTTAATTTTGAGAATTCGAATTCAAATGTCGCCCTCGGCGGCGCCCTGTTGTTGCGACTGCAGCGCGCGCAGCGTGAGCTCGCGGAGATGAGCCTCCACCCATCTGTCATGGCGCTCTCTATAAACATTTTCCGGTCTGTGTGACCAGCTTTACAGGATTCAAAGTTTCTCCTTCCGAAGGGGCATTTATTTCACGACACTTGACCGTTTGGGAGATTCTCCTCTTACCTCAGTAGCAATCATGTCGTCGGATACGAAAACGGTAAACGATGAATGCTTTTCGTTTTCAGAACGGTCGACTCGAAAACGCGCATTATTCCGTAAACACGTCTCTCATGTATGTATTTGCAGTATTATAGGCATCTTTTCTCCGTCACGTTTACACGCTTTTTATGGTACTTGTTTTCCTGTTCTGTTGGGTGTGTGCGCTTTGTCGTGAAAGGCTCGCATGCGGATATTTCCCAGGCAGTATCTTTTGTCGCCTCGCCTTTCCTGTTTCAGAACCGATTACCCTGACGCCTTATATTTTTTTCTTTCCTTTTTACTCCCAGTTCTCCAACCCCGAGACGCCTGGTTACGTCGGTTTTGCGAACCTTCCAAATCAAGTTCACCGGAAGTCTGTGAAGAAAGGATTCGAGTTCACTTTGATGGTTGTCGGTAAGTGCTGCTCATCGCTGCTTCGATTCGGGTCCAGATACTATGGCTTGATTTTTTGTTTTGCTTATTTTTCAGGAGAAAGTGGGCTCGGTAAATCGACGCTAGTCAACAGCCTCTTTCTAACGGATCTGTACCCTGAACGAAATCTTCCAGATGCCAGTGGTGAGCACGATTGCACAAGCCGGGCGGCATGCATTGTAGTTGGGCAGCGACTGCGGTGATGGAAACCGTCACTGTAATCGAATAATTATAGTGAGAGGACCCGTCAGTGTGGGCAAATCGTAAAAAGGAGGGGATCCGTCATAATAACGCTGCAGCCATCTACTGCAGCCAGCTACTTGTCTGTGTCCCTTCTTTAGTATTCCCGTCTTGTGTTCGCGCTGTACGTTCTTCATCTTGTCACAGACAATAACTTGTCTCATCACTATAGTGCAACTGTTATTGTTGTGGGACCCTTCACTGAAGCCAGCCATGTGTAGAAAATTGCTGCTGTCTGGTTCATAGACAGCCGACTGCACACATTATAGAAATACCACTGCCCTTTCTTGTGCCATCTTTTTTATATAGCGAAAGTGAAGCAAACTGTGAGTCTCGATGCATCAACTGTTGAAATCGAAGAGCGCGGAGTAAAGTTACGGCTCACAGTAGTAGACACACCTGGTTTCGGAGATGCCATCGACAACACGGACTGGTGAGCATAGTTTAACTTTTTACAAAAGTAGTGCATATTCAAAGCTTTTTCATCAGAATATCGGTGTTCCTCTGGTTCTCATTCTAGCTTCAAGTCCATCATCCAATACATCGAAGACCAGTTTGAAAGATTCTTGTGTGACGAGAGTGGACTCAACAGGCGTAACATTACGGACAATCGTGTCCACTGTTGTTTCTATTTCATTTCGCCTTTTGGCCATGGTCTCAAGCCACTGGACATCCAGTTTATGAAGATGCTTCACAACAAGGTCAACATAGTTCCTGTAATTGCCAAAGCAGATGCCTTGACAAAGAAAGAAGTGATGAATCTCAAGAGGCGGGTCAGTATGCTTGTATCATATAATCCTAATGAGCTGCAGACCACCATGTCACAGTACTAGTACACCTTCAGTTCACTGCAGGCACCACAATGTGTGAGAAGCCAAACCTACCTGTATGAGTTCCTCATAAATGTAAAACCAATCTTGAAAGCAAGCTTGGAGGTTTTGCAACTACCTAAGCAAACAGCATAGCAGGACACCTAGTGTCATTGTACTCGTCTTCTATTTTTACTAACAACAATGCTCCATTCTTTGAATGTTCAGCCTTTCTTTGAAAGATATTTGTTTCAGCAAATGGCATTGTTGTTCTAATAGAGCAACATCAAAAGTGTCATTTGGTGAAGCTCCTGACTCGTACATCTCCGACATCTTGATGCCTAAAAATCAAGTCATAGTGGGCAATGACCGTTAGGTTAAAAACTGTACCTATGACAGTGCAATAGTAGTGTTCTAAATATTACCTGAACTGTTAAAAGAGCCATTAGTGCTGTTAGTAAAATCTACACGCGTTTGTCAAAGGTTGTCCAGTGATTTGCAATACCATACCTACCTAGGCCATTCTTAATTGGCAGAAAGGACTGATGGTGATAAAGACTTGCCACACCAAATTTCATTGACCCTTGTTACAAAAGTGTGAAACATGCACTTGTGATGTCACATCAACATTCTCTAATCATACTTGGAGATATTGGTGTGATATTGGTGTTCTCTTTAGGAACCTTTGATGATAAAATTAGAGAAAGCAAAGTTTTGAAGGTGCATTTAAAAGTGTAACTTGATTCATTGTTTCACATGAGAGTCACTTTAATATTGCAAACTGTTCTGGTTGGCACATCTTTTCTTGAAAATTGTGCATTGCTCTCAAAAACTGGGCTAAACTAAAGAACTAAAGGTACTGGGGCAGCATTAGTCCTTATTATTTTGTCTTTTAGCCTTTGTTTCTGTGAATGCTGCACATTTTCAAGGTTCATACATAGTGCCATGTATTATGAAAAAAGCAGTGTACTCAGGTGTCAGTGACAGTCTTGCTGCTTCGCTTGCGTGAAACACAAGCCATGTTGAGGTAAGCTCCAACACAGACGTGTGTCCTGTTGGGGTAATCCATGTTCCAATCAATGTAATGCAGGTAAAGCTCTTCCTCTTCTAGGGTTTGGTGCACTAGTCAGCGGTTATCTCGTGCAGGAGGTTCATGGGGACATAGTAATTCCAAACAGCTCAGAAACAGGACACCAATAAGACCACACAATGCAATAACAGTGTCCCATTTCTGTGCTGCGTGGAATAACTATGTGGATGTACCGACAAGCCCCTTTAAAGGGATGCTGAACATGAATTGTGAAAACTTAGGAAAGCATCAATATTCTGCTCGGAAAACTTGACTCTTTCATTGAACAGAGCTTATTTTGCGTACTTCAAAAAAACTAATTTTAGCACAAACACGCATAGCGCATTTGATGTATGGGTATGTGCATGAATGTGTCATTTGGGCTGAAATTAGTTTTTTCAAATCTTCCACCGACTAGCCCAACAAGTTCTTTTACAATTTATTTCGCGTATTCTTGAACAGTTTGCAGAGTGGATTGTCAGCGCATGGCCGCTGCACACGAATGTGAGCCGTGACATCACAATTGCAAAGGCACATGCAGGATGTGAATGTTCCTGTCCTTCTTTCACCCCTCTTCCACAAAAGCACATTTTTCACCGTTCTGTTGTGGTTCTGGAAACCATAGTGGTAGCAGAGCCAAGAGAAGGCTGGCATTGTTGGCATGCCCGTTTCCAGCAAGTGTAATGTCACTTGCTCTATTTCACGGTGCGGCTGCTAGATGCAGCAGTTTGAGCATTAAATTCATTATTTTTTTTCTAGTTTTTGCCTGAAAAGAAGGGTGTATTTATCGATTGCATCGCTTAACCTCTCAAGTTAGCTGATAATCTTGCGACAAAAAATTTGTCCAGTATTCTTTTAACCATCATTTTGAAGTCTGAGGGGACAGTTACACAGCTCGGTCCCGCGGACCCTCATCCCATGGTGGGTGAAATGTTGGCAGTGCCGCATTCGTGATATATAGAGTGTGCTGTGTTGGCATTCTATTACGTTATTTTATCATGTTTACATTGGTTGCTTATAGGATTCGGTTAGGGGGCTCACAGTTGTGTGAAAGCTGCTGATAAGTGTCCATGTAATTGGGACGCTGCGATCTAGGGTGCATTGATCTGTTCCATGTGCCGCATGGGAATACAATCCAGTTACATGGCCCACATTTTATGTCTGAAGGTTGTGGGTGTGCCAACACCTCCTGTAAAGTTGTTTGCACCTCGGGACGTGCATGTTTCTCACATAGGCCGCAGTTAGGATTAGCAAGGTTACCACAAGATTAAAGAAGCAGTTGTTTGAACTTGATTGAATTCAATACTCGGTTTTCAAATGTTTCATGTGTAAATGTTTGATTTTGTGTGTGTTTAGATAATGCACGAGATTCATGAAAATGGCATTCGGCTGTACCCTCTTCCGGACTGTGATTCTGATGAAGATGAAGAATACAAAGAACAAGTCAAACAACTCAAGGTAGTTCATTTGCCTTCTACTGGTACCTGCAATGTCCCCTGGATTTTCCGGGAGACTCCTGTGTTTCGATCATTTCTTGATTGATTGATTGATTGATTTGTGAGGTTTAACATCCCAAAACCACCATATGATTATGAGAGACGCCGTTGTGGAGGGCTCCGGAAATTTTGACCACCTGGGGTTCTTTAACGTGCACCCAAATCTGAGCACACGGGCCTACGACATTTCCGCCTCCATCGGAAATGCAGCCGCCGCAGCCGGGATGTGAACCCGCGACCTGCGGGTCAGCAGCCGAGTACCTTAGCCACTAGACCACCGCGGCGGGGTTCGATCATTTCTTATGTTCTTACAGTTGACAGTAAGATCTAAAAATTCACATTTTAGTGCGTGATCGGCCTAATTGACAAAAGTCCAACCCTATCCAATTCTGGCTTTTCGCAAATTCATCTAACTATAATGTGAACTAATTTATGAAGCGTTAACCTAAACGTGCAGTAGAATTTCAGTGATCCAAAACTGGCTGATGCGAATTTGCAAAATTCTTCAGCTATATTACACCCTCTTCAATGGGCTAAAATACGCATGTTTTGAACACTTTTTCATGTTGCTGCAGGCAGTATAAACTTTAGTAAAAAATCCAGGGTAGGGGTCAGTCGGTTGTACTCTGTGTACTTGTTTATACTTTGATACCACACCGTCGAGCGATGGTTGAGAGCAGCATGGTAGAAGCTTCAAAGTTTGTGCGCGACCAATGTTCGCACTGGCAGAACATTGTTTATTGTTTACCTAAATCACTGTGGATGAGTCAACCTTAACACCAACATCTATGGCGACAACGCAACTGCACATCCAATGCTAACCCAAGTCACAGAACTGTGACTGATGCTATCATAGATAGCAGCAAATGACTTGGTTGTGAAGGCAAGTGTGTGGCCAGTGCATGCTGATCGAAAAGAACTGCTGTTTGCTGCAACCGCCAAGCACAAAACTGCGGTCGCTGCGACCTGATCATCAATAGCAACTTGAGCACTGTAAGTGTACATGGCTAGTGCAGCAGTAGTTTAAAAACTATAAAGTTGTAAAATAGGCATGATGCATTTGGGCGTTGCTGCCGATCTTTGTTTGCTTTATGACTACGGTGGAGTGGACTATGGCGCTTAGCTTTCGTTTGGCCTCAAGTGAAGCTTTGATGCGCACTTTCACTGCAGCCAGTTGCGCCATCCCTTATTGGTTCATTCACGTATGTCCCAGGAAGACATACGAGAGTTATTTTGATGGAAACAAATGTTTTGTGTGAATTTGGTGGTCTGAAAACCGAATTCGCCAGGGTGTTTTTTTTTTTTTTTAATGAAATATCAAGCATTACAAACATTTCTGCTCTCGCTTGAGATTCTACTGTATTTGTAAAACCCTACCTAAGTCATTATAAGGCCGATGTATGCACTTACGGGCCTGTACTAGACCTCCTCCCCACCCCATTTTGTCGAGATGTTTTCTTGTATGTGAAGAAAAAAGGGGGAAGTATATCGGTGTGCCTGACCCCCCTTCCCTTTGTTTCTCTTAAATTCGGGCTCCATAAAGTTGGAAGATATGCCTACTATACCTTGTGTTCATGTTATCTCACTTATGCCGTTGTCGTCCTCTCCAGCCATGCCCGGGTGCCTGTGCACTATGTTGAAAGAGAAGCAGTGCGGTTTTTTTGTTGTCGTACTTCGACGAGCTCATTGCATCATGAACGCCTTGCTTGTTCACATGATACAAGACCAGAAAATCAAGATGTGTGACACGTCGACCTCTACCTGATGTCCATCAGCAGCGATGCCACAGCGTACTTCAGCTGCCCGCCTTGACCCACGACAGCACATTATCTCGCTTTCACTACAAATTGGGCAGCCCAAATATAAGTGAAAGCTGAAGTCTCTTGAACCGCAATTTTTTAAGTGAATGGGCGAAGCGAAGCAGCTTCCATCAAAAATGAATCATCATGCAGAGATAGGAAGTTTGTAGGAGATATAATATCGATAATAATTTTAATATATTATTGCGGCCCATGCCACCAAAGTAGCTCATGCAGTGCAGCTCTCCAAGTGTTTTAAAACAGTGCTGATATTGAGGCTCTTTCATGGGAATTTGTGGAAACTGCCGAGGGAAAAAAAATTTTCGAGCTAGACTTCGTGTGGTGCGTACCACAGTAATGCTGGTCACTTTTCTTTTTTTGCATATGTTTTCGGCAATTTTTATACCTTGTATTTCACTTTCGTTGAGTGCTAATGTACAGTGGAGTACCTGATAGTAATGGAAACTGAATTACTGAATCAATCAACCAATGTTCAAAAAAAACCTGACCCCCCAACTTGATTTGATCGAATGTTAACCTTCTGAGAACTTATTCGCGCTATGCTTCAAACCGCGAGTGAATGAAGAATGTTTCCCGTCCATTTTCACAGTTTATTTCAATGCAATATCCAAATTCCCGCTATCGTCATCACGATTTCAACCACCTTCCTGACACGCTGATTGTGCACGCAGTGGTTGCGGACAAGTTTGTATGCGGAGTAGTCATGCTAAGCTATCTCTGTTTGCAGGTACGTCCTTGGATATAGCACTTACCCGCAATGAAGTTGCATGAAGACGCAAATGTCATCGAGGTTTTTCAACTACATTTTTGTTAATCCGTGCCGGTCAAACACGCTGGTGGAAAATTGCAGTGTGCGTTCCCAATTTTATGTAATAACTTTCGACAAAGAGGACATCCGAATTCTCAGCTCCCTCTTTGTGGGCTGCTAAATTAACTTGCCTCACCCGCAGCTAATGATTGCTCAATCTTGCATCGTGAAGCAAAACTGAATGGGCGCATGCACGAGGAAATAACACAGCGATCGGCGACAAAGAGACCCGGGCATGTCGGTGGCGCATTCTGGAAAGTGACGCACATGCTCACTATGTATATATAGTATGACGTCCACTAATGTTCCAAATTCATTCTGAACAAATTATGTTTGCAATGGCTGGAATACTTCTTTAAGAAGAGAATACACATTCACTACACTCGGCTAGTGCGCAGTGAGCATTGTTTGTCTCTGTTAGAATGTGCTTTATGTTGACGCCCGCTGTGCGACAAGTAGTCATCTTGCGGATTCTTTTATCCAACAAACGAATCACCCTTGCTGTTTTAATTGAACTCCTTTGATGCCTGACGCACGAGCGATGCTCAAAATCGTCATCATGTGATGACATTACACTCGCCAAAATTCGTGATACCATCATCACAGGACGTTGCTGTTTGGTCAAAGGTGGGCCGATCCCGTAAGCAGTGCAAAACCACAAGACATGCATCTACACAATCAACCGAGATGAAGAAGGGAAAGATTATCTTT
This sequence comes from Rhipicephalus microplus, assembly GCF_043290135.1. Lineage (NCBI taxonomy): Eukaryota > Metazoa > Arthropoda > Arachnida > Ixodida > Ixodidae > Rhipicephalus > Rhipicephalus microplus. Next base: position 5,301,497 of record NC_134702.1, on the reverse strand, counting down.
GCTTGTGAGAATAGAGGCAAGCATTGGTGATTATCTTGGAATGATAAATGCCAAATCTGTAAATAGCTAATGTCCTATACTTGTAAGTCAAATTTTGATTGCTGATGGCTGTGCTGCTTGTCATTGTTCTCACTTGCTTTGCTGGGCATATATTTGACCTGAGCAGAGTACTCATTAAGGGGAGACGCTCCTCGAAAAAGTTTTTTTTTTTTTATTTCTAGTAATAGAGACTTGAAAAGTTTGTTATTAGTATAGTTTTTCATGCAGATTTCAAATATGCAATGATTTTTTGTGTAGCTGCTATAATTATTGAGTTATGCCATAAACAATAGCAAAAAGTTACATTTTTTGTGGGCACTCTTTTATGTACTAAACTTTCAGTAAAAGCACTGTGTCTGATCTTATTTGACTCTTGGTAGATTGAAAAGTGCAAATATCTATATAGATATGTCACAGAAATATTGGAACCAAGAAAAAAAAAATTGTATTGAATGACTTATTATTTTCAATCTCCCTTGAAACAATAAGCTAATATTTTCACAACTAATGCTGGTAGGCATTGCAATTTAGAGTAGATATTTGCATTCTGCATGTGTTGAAGAATATGTGTGCCAAGTTTCGTTACTATACAATGAATATAAGTTTCTAAAAGGCTGCCCGGAAAACGTGAAACTGTCAGAAAAAATGAAAATGAGAAAAACAAGTTTGAAAGTTCGCAAAGTTGGCATTTATTAGGAAATCATTCTTTTTGCATCAAATTGGGGCACAATGAAAAGTACCTTGCCTTGAATGCACTGCAAGTGTCTAGAAGTCCCCTGCACCATAGCTTGGTCCTTCACGGCTCTTGCGGTCAGTGTCCTCAACACGAGCTCTCTTCGCTGTGTTGCGACGGTGTGCCCTCGCTTCTGCAGTTTGCTTCAGGTTCATCTTCCTGATGCGCATGACGTCACAGTGGTCACCATGTGTGGCCAGATCTTGTGAGGGGAGAATTCCAATGCCTTCGAGCACTTCTTCAAAGCCCCTGTGGCCTTTGTTGTACCAAAGTACAGCAAGAGCGGTGGCTGTCTCCATAGTTGTTCTGGAGGCGAACTTTGTTTTTGGACATAGCAGCCATATCTTGCTGTTCAGCGATTCGGCTGCATTCTGTGTCTTGCCATGAAGGCACCGAATAAGGAGTTTCTCCTCTGTAAGGTGCTTGTAGATAGGCATAATTGCCAATCCTTGAGCCTTCGTCAACAGTGGGGTGTGGCGTGGTGCAGGCTCCCCCAGTGCTTCCGCACGCTTGTGCTTGCACCACGAATCTGGTCCCGCGGGGCAAAAGTTGTGGCTACTGGCACCATCACTGGAGCAGCAATGAAAATACGATGCCCATATGGCAGTGTACATCTTTCGGACACTGTCCTTGTTGCTCGTGATGGCGATCTTGTAATATGTTTGTAGTTTTATTATTGTCGCATCTTTCAGTTTTTCGCCTCGTGGCAGTGGCGTTGCCAATTTCCGTAGGGCAATTCCCAAGCGCTTTGCAACGTGGTTCGTGCACTCTTCTTTGTCAATGGGGGTGTCACAGTATACATTTGCCTCGCAGACTGCAGTGTAGGCCTTGCTGTCACCATCACTTAGGAAGCTGGTGAATCGCAGTGGAGTTTCATAAGACAAGGTCCTCTGCCATATATTGACAGCTGCCGCAGGTTCCATTGCATGGGATGAGCAGTCAGTGTTTTTTTGGCAAACTGGAAGATGAAAAGCTCGCCATATCTCTTCATCCTCCCCAAGGTCCCTGTGTATACTGCAAGCATGGCAGTAGTTCGAAAGAACTTCAAAATCGAGGCAGAGCCCCGTGTCCAGGGACACGACTGTGCCCACTCCATTGTGGCTTTTATGACCTCTTTTCTGCCAGGTGCCATCAAACATGACTGGCACATCTCTGCCGCCGACTGCGTCCTTCGTGATGTTTCGTGCCTGGTGCAAGTTTTTGCTCACTGCCGTCATCGCCGCACCATGGAGCTTCTTGCAAATGCCGTTGAATGTCTTGTGATGCATCGGGCTCGGAAGACCGAGAATCGCACGAAATCGTGAAAGTTGGTCGTGGCCTGCGCCTATAGCGCGTGCTGCCAGAACTGCCTTCACGTTTACAGCAAAGCTGTCACGCGAGCTGCCGCTGTCAAAACGAGCGCTCGTTCCTTGGTCCCCGGCCGAAGCAGTACGTCTCGACGTGTGCGTGAACGAAAGTGCAGATTCAGGGCAATCAGAATTTTGACAGCACAGTTCGAGGAATGCCGAAAGTCCTTTGCGCTTTCCAGCTGCCTCTCGCACGCCGAGCTTCCGTTCGCGGCAGGTTGGGCATTGCGCACCCGCCACAAGTGCCGTCAGCGCATCGATTTCGCAAAGCAGCATGTTCGCAGTAGCAGCATCTACCGGTCTACGTTCACTCTCGAAGAATCCAATCTTCCTTTGGGATGCACTGACGAATTCCACGGCAGCGGCTATTTCACAACCACTGTCGCAGGGTTCAGTGACGGTGTTAGGCCTATCCGAAGTCGGAACGTCGGGGCGTTGGTCGGGGGCGACATCGTCGTTTGCTGTCGCTTTGCGAAGCGTCCGACGCCGTTTCCCTCGATACTTGTGGCGAGTTCTGAACTTTCGATTATCTGAACTGCACTTCTTCGGGCTTGCCATGACGCAAAAATGCAGAGAAACGCAGAAAAACTCGATCGCGACGTCCGAGGCTTCGCTCTTTTGCCGGAGAGATAGGAGGGGGAGGAGCGTGGAGCGCACCGCCGTCCAATGGCGGCCTCGCGCTGTGTGCCGCGATATTCAAAACGCGTGACGTACGCGTTGTTTTTCTCGTTTTTTGTTTATTCTGCGCGAAGGCACGAGATTGGCTACTAGTGGATTATGAAGGATACGGCCTTCGCAGCATGCGTGCATGATTGCAAATGGCGGCCAACGCGTCGTTTTCGCGACAGGACGACGCGAACTTCGCCGTTTTTCGCGACTTTCGCGCATTTCTCGCGTCACCGCTGCCCACTTGGAAGCATTTTTTGATAATTTCTCGTGCGAATTTCAGCTTGATATTTTCAGAAGTAATAGATTATAGTCCAAGGATGCCAATACAGCCGGAAAAAAAAAAGCGAAAATTTTCCGGAAAACCGCGACTTTTCGACCCGCGTCTCCCCTTAAGAAGATTTTATCACCTACAATCGTTCTTTCAATAGATTTAGTTCTATTTCAGGACTGAACTACTGTATAGTGTACATTTTGTTTGGTATGGCAGAGACGTTGGTCTTTTACACTTCATTGTACAAGTCTGAAAGAAAACAATTACTGAAAGATGTTGTGAATTGTAATTGAGTGATAGGACTTGGCTTGTTTCAGATGATGCGTACGGTATATATTGCCACTAATGTGTGGCTCTGAAGTTCACAAGCGTCTAACTGATGCCTGAATAATTGTTCAGTGCACTATATTTTCCTTGAAATTTTGGTCATTCTTATGTGATGTCTATGAAGTTGGTGGTAGTGCCATGTCTGAAATATTAGCCGGCTGGCAGTGCTAACAGTATTTCAAATAAGTGCAGTAGTAGTTTTGCACGTTTCTGCAGTCATCATCCCATGGCCTGTATTGCTAAAGGGATCCTGTAATGCTTTTTGAATGCAGTAAAAAATGTTAATTAGTAGTTGAGGTTCCTGCAAACATGTAAGCGAAATATTAAAGTGCCAGCACGCAGCAGAGAATTAACTAATAAATTTCAAAATCGGCTAGAAATTGCTTTCTTTTCTCTTGTCAGCTGGTGCCATACACCCTAAATAATCTGTGTGTCAAAAATGCGGCCATGGCCTGATTTCGTCATCCAGAGTATTGTGCTTTCCTTCATCTGCCTTGACGTGCCCCGGCTGCAGCACGTTGCGGTGTTAAGTGAACCGCACTCAACATTTCACCCTGGTCCTTGCGACGTTCATGCATTGTGTGCGTTCAATGACAACAATGTGCTTTATTAAGTTCATAGCACACGCTTGTGTAAGCGCACCTTCTTGCCCTTGTCCAACTGTTAAATTGTATGTCCAAATATTTCCTAGCCTTCCTTTATTAGTGTACAGAATTAAGACATCTGAAAGCAGTTAGTATGCACAGCTGTAACACAAGATTGGAACTCTTTGTTGCTCGCACCAATTAGCACTTCCTCTTTCTCTGCTTTCAGGAGTCCGTGCCTTTTGCAGTCAGTTCCTCTGTACAGTTGATAGAAGTTAAAGGCCGAAAAGTCCGAGGACGCCTTTACCCATGGGGCGTTGTAGAGGTGGAGAACCCTGAACATGGAGATTTCATAAAGCTCAGGACCATGCTTATGTGCGTTGAAACACAGTTTTCAGCTGCATGTCCTGTGCAATCCAAGTTTTTCATGAATTGCTCATCTGTTATAATGCTGTGCTGCATGGTGTTAAAGTTACGCTTTTCAGGTGTCACACAAAATATTGTGTGCATAGTCTGTAGTTATCATTGTTTGCAGATGCTATGAAGTGTAGCTCTTTTCCATGAGTGCTTTGAATAAGACTGTGGTAATCCAACATTGCCTTGCTGCACCCTGTCAAGTGGAGCTTGTACCGATTACACCTCAGTTTATCGTTTCACCTGCCTGCATAATACTGGAGCAATTTTCAGTGTAAAATATCTTTGTTCTAGTACCAACAAACTTTGTGCGATAGGTGCAGAAACCGTTCCTTGTTAATGTTTGAGCTGATGCCCTTTTTCTCGTGATTTTATCAATGTAATCAAAGTTTTGGCATCATAGCATATATATGCGACGTCTGTTATCATTGAAGGGTTTGGTGTATTGTTTTTATTCTGCAAAGCACAATCTTGCAGAAATACAAAGGGAAGTGATCTTTATGTTTTAATGAATATCTTTATCATAATAACGCAATGTGGTAGTATAGCGCAACGTAACAACCCGCAACGACCGCAAGGTGTCGCACCGCGGAGCAAGGCCGCCTGCTCGTGGGCTCTACACAGACATGGCCGCAACTTTACATATATTAGTTCCCATGTAACCCTTAGTAAAGTAGCTTTCACTGCTTTAAAAGAGTGCTAAGCCATGAATGCACCTGTTCAGAGGAAATCCACACTGCCGCAAAGCCTCACTTCATAGTTAAACATGGTTAAATGAATTTATCGCCCTCAAATCATCAGTTTAAAATCTTGTTATTCTGGTTTATGTACTTTAGGTATAGTAAAATTTAAAACTTAAACATATTTTACAGGCTGTCACTTGCAGCCTACCGAAAGTCCTGCTACTATTTCGCTTCCTTTGAGCCAAAAAGAATGGCATTTCCACAGGCCTTACTTCAATTAAAAAAATATATATATGTTGTGCAAGTTAGTAGTGTCTTGACCAATATGCCTATTTTTCTTTTTATTAACGCTATAGTGTTAAAGAGCTTGTTTTGCAGAAATTCCGGTGTTGGCATCAGTTTTGTTGGTTGCGAGCGAAAAAAAAAAAAGTCATTTTATGTCTAACTGAGAAATCGAGAGCGATGCAAGTGAAATAAATGATGAAAAAATTTTAGGTCAGAATGGGGACAGAACCAGGGTCAATTCGGGTCCGAGTGGGGATTCAACCTGAGCAGTTTACATGGCAAGCGGATGTTCTACCACATGTTCTACCACAATACAATGAAAAAAACTTCATCTGCTTGGAAATTCAGTGAAACTAGCTTTCATGTTTTACAAATGCATGCGTCCTGTATACATGCTTCACAATGCAGCATTAAATATTGCGTAATAATGCCTGGTACAAGTGCCCATTGCTAGCGGGCGTCATGACATGTGATTATCATAATGGCTTCGTAGTTTAAAGCTGGTCATCCACTACAAAAGGCGCACACGCTACTGCGCCTATTCTCTTGAGGCCACATAATGGGTGCATAGCAAGTTAAAAAAAGGTTTCATGCAACAAGTGTTTGCAGTACGCACTGGTAACAAGATATCGCGTTCAACTCCTAAAGGCAGAGCTTTAGGATCACGTGATTTTTATGTGATATATATACTGTTCGAATACGATACGACGTTATTCTACCAAAATCGCTATTTTCTTCGAACCTAAAATTCGTTATTTGCACAAGCGCGCTGATAATATCACGTATACTTGACTGAACTAGGCAGATTGCTTTCCGCTCAGTCCAACACACGGGCAACATGAAAAACCATTGCATGCTATGAAAACAACATGTGCGGTTCAAGATAGCGTGATAGCAAGACTACAGTGCCAAGTTGCAGCACCTCTGTGTATGGGGGCCACATTTTCTATTTTGTGGCATTGTAAAATGTAAAATTAAATATTGAGCAGGATTGATTGTGGCATTGCAAATTTTAGACACTGCTATACAATGGCCAAAAAAATGCCTTATACGCCGACTTCATCACAGAACATCTTGGTAATTTTACAGCACTGACAGTGGTACTGCTGGTAGCCATGAGCAGCTTCAAAAAACATAACTTGTTTAAAACTTGTTGCAGTAATGCCGTTTCAAAAAGCAAAAGACCCCTTTTATTTGTGGTAAATGTGCCTGTTTATATTACTCTTAGTGGTAATTTGTTCTGTTTTTTTCTAGTTCAAAACAGTGTCCTTCAATTCGAATGCATGAAAAGTGAGCTGTGTAACATCTATGAAGAGTGTCTTGTTTATTGATATTGCTTGGCAAGATTCTTTTTGTGAATGAGTGTGATATCTTGCTAGATTAGCAAGAGCTTGCAGTGTTTGCTGCTACTGCCTCTGCAGCTACTCATATGCTTGTTGCTTGACAAGTGACAATAACAGAGACACCGAATATGGAACTATCCTTGGTATCCATGTTGCTGCTGGCATCGTTATGCAACTGTAAACAACTGGTTATAAAAAACATGTGCAGCTGTTTACCACAAGTGTATGCATGCATTTGTACATATTTTTATCACCATTTTGTAACGTCTAGCTTAATACAAAAAAACTGCAACACAGTCCCCTTATATCCGCATGTTTTGCATAACATATATTCCCAAGGTACGTGGGATCTGCGGAATTTTCATTACTATATTTTTCTCTTGCGCTTCCAGAACCCACATGCAAGACTTGCAGGAAGTGACACAGGAGTTACACTACGAGAACTATCGCTCCGAGCGCTTGGCTGGCAAGGCTCCTCCAGCAACAACGAAGAAGCCCACTGTGTATGTACTTACTATGGTCACTGTTTACTGGGGAGCTGTTCTCGCGGGGTCCAATCGGTGGACATGTCCGATTCGGCCTCCACTGATTGGCTGGAGCTGGTGAGCAGCGCACCTCCTGTTTCCGGTCTTTTTTCCGCAACGTCATTTCGACGCCACGCAGCTTTCTCAACTCTTGACACAAATGAGAAAGATGGAATGCGTTTCACCACAATGAATGCTGGCCCCAGAGATCCACTTTTGAACACGCATCTCCGAGGTCATCCATGCACACTAATCCTGTGAGAATTTGAATCAGGTTTAATGCGGTTGCCCGCCTGACGCCCCTAGAACGTCATCACATATTCCCTACATCGCTCTTTGAACATCTCAACCCTTTCAGACTTGTCAAGTTTATTTAAGAGTCCTGTTGCTGTACATTTTGTCCACTTATTTATTGATTTTTTTACGCTGGGAATGTGCTGGCTGGTTTGGTGCGTTGACGTGTGTCAAGCGCAACATGACGTCGCAACCCTCCATTTGGGTAACTGAATGTGCTCCAGTGAATTGGACATGTCGACGAATTGGACACCACAAGAATAGCTCCTTTGGTGTCAAGCTGCTGGACTGAGGACTATGTCACACTTGAGCGGAAAAATGCTGCACAGGTTTTTTTTTTATTTTTTAAGTTTTTACGATTGTATTATGGAGTAGCATAGAAGTCTGTTCCATCTGTTTTTGCACAGGCTTGCATCTGAGGAGAAGCTTTCGGAGAAGGACAGGATTCTGCAGGAGAAAGAAGCTGAGCTGAAGAGAATGCAGGAAATGCTAAAAAAGATGCAGGAACAAATGCAGCAAGGAACAACCAATGGCACAGAGCATCAGACTAAAGTTTAGCTGGTGCCACTCTTGCAGCATTTTTATACGCTCTCACATGTTCTGACTGCCTTTTTTTTTCTACCAGATTCTCTTCATCTGCCAACTGCGAGGACTACATGTGCCCCTTTGCAGAGAAAAAGCTTCTCAGTCTGTTCAACACATGAGTGCCTTGTTCTTATAGATTACCAACCAGGAAGTACCAGCATATGTACTATTTTGTACTATTTTTTATTTTTTTATGAAACTTTTAAGACTGATGTACTCCAATTGCTTTACAGGAAAGACTTTTGTATGAATAAATAGGTGCTTATAGCACTTGCATTGCAGCTTCTTCTATTGAATGAAAGTGTACAATACTGTGTTTACATCATAACCCAGTACTTGAAAATACATAGGTGATAAAGCATTAAGTTTGCAAACAGTAGCAGGCTACAAAGAAAATGTGGTGGGTGTGTATTACATGTAGAAAACATTTTATCAGCTTCATCAGTCATGGCATGTTTGATATTTAGATATCATACGCACCAACTTGACTTTGTTTTTAAAGCACACTGAATCTTTAGCTAGAGCACCTGAAGTGGCATGCACAGTCACTGTGCATCTCAACAGTTGGCCACTCATAGCAGTATCTGTCAACACTGCTGTGCCAATACTCCAGATTCAGTTGCACACATAAAATTTTTAATTGGCATTTAAATATTTAAAGGGTCTGCCACTGCAATTCAAAATCGTTTCGCTTACATTAGGAAGCCTAGTGTTTCCCAGGCCACCTTTCCATTGGGGGCAATACAGGGGTGGAAGTGCTGCACCAATTACGCCATTCTGTACCAATTTGACCTGCTGCTCTAAAACGGCAATTTGCGTGTATACCGCCAAATTTAGTCAAGCTTTATCACCGACCGAGCAACACACGTGGTCTACAGAAAGGACACAACTGTGTCCATAACGAATTAGTTTGGTCACGTATTTCGGTTCATTCATGAATCTTGCGCCACGCGAACAGAATGCATGAATCTTGCTGAGGTAGCATTTCTGTACATACATCATTATGCGACTCTATGTTAAAGCTGTTAGTGGAACTATAAAGACTGTAGTGTTGTAAAAAACTCGCTGCTCCATTGCCGAAAAACTGCCGAGCACCGCACAGGCTCTGTGATGGAGACCATGGAACCATATAAACTAAAAAATATAAAGATCAGTTTCATTTACGAACAATTTGCAATGTTGTAATGGTAATGTTGCACGCGCTCCTTCCTATTTTTGGTACTATACACCATTAAGTGTGTAAAGCTGCCTTGCGCAAACTGTGCCCCAATTACTGGAAACCATCTAGATATTCTTAGAACCTTCCAATGAGATTACGCGCACAACGCGTACATTAGAGGCTGTTTTGGAACTTTACACGACCGCTAGCAATAACTCTGGAATCTTAGATGGCGCATGCATGTAAATGCTGACGCACTTCGCTGCTTGGCAGATTATCGATGGTTAACGTTCTATATTTGCTGCTGTCAGTCTACAGTGTGTATTGCTTCTAAAGTGACGTTTCATTTTCGGGGCACAGGTTTGCCCAAATAGAACGTTCAATCATGAAAACGACGGCTGCTGCCTTCATAAACATTATGACCCCATGACATTACCAAGGCCGACAGTGAACTCTTTTGGATCTGACATTGCAACACTCTACAAAACGCTGGTGTAAAAGAATAAGTACGGCCACTCCAGGAAGAAATGCACTTATTGCACAATCTCTTCCCGCTGAGCACGCACCACGTAGAACGGTTTACGAGTCGTGTTCTGATGCTTTCCGATAGTGTGCGTGCCAGCTAACGCAACCACGTCCTTAGAATTAAAGTTCACCGCTTCTGCTCGAGCGAACCCCCCCCCCTTTCCCCCACAACTTTTCATGCTCGTTCAAGACGGGCAGCGTGTCTCCTCTCTGCTTGAGCATTCGATGGCAGATCTAACACGCAGTAGGATGCTATCGCTTGCGCAACAGAGACCGGTCGCTCTTTGCTTGAGCAGCCCTCATCATTCCAGCTTGCGCAATTTTATGCTCGGGTGGAACGTACCATGCGCAGGGAATGTTACCAACTTCTGGTTTATGCGGAATATGGCGACGACCGTGACACTCGTCGCGTATTCATATAATACTGTTATGAAAATTTTTTCACTTAATTGCATAGCAATGGCGTGGAAAGTGGATGTAAATTTCTTGCGGTTCTCATGTCGGCTGTGGCACTTCAATGACAGGAACATAAGTTTTTTACATTAATTTTTGTAGAGCCCCATCGGTTTACTATGAAGATAACTTTTTTATTATATCAGGTCATCTCTAGTTTGAGTGGCTCTTCATGTTAAATGCGGTGTTTTAATCAAATTATGAACGTTGCAACATTCTAGCATTTCGTTCGTCTAAGATCTAGCAGCTGTTTTTTTTCTTTGATTTGCTGTACTTTCAGCTTTGATGTTGCGAGGTTCAATATATATCAGTTTAGGGTAAGTCTGATTCCTGTATCAGCATTGCATGCTTTAAAAACTACAGACATGTTTTGTAATTACCAGAAAGCAAAAAATTGCAATTAAGAGCGATGTGTGACCTGAGAAATCTGCTCCAAAACAAAATTTCAATGCTGCACAACACACCTTGCAATGCTCAGAGCTGCTCCAAAACTCCCTTGTTACTGCTCCAAAGCTGCTCCAAAAGACTGAAACCCGCTTCCACCCCTGGTCAACAGAAAGTCAAGTAAAACCTAATTACTAATAATTACAGTTAAACTAACACAAGAAAAATCTAAGGCTAGTGGTCTGTTGTTTCTATGCAACATCATTAAAGCAAATCCTGTGCCTTATTTGCACCATTTTGAAGAAAACTGCAGTGACCCCAAATGGCTGTGCAAGTTCAGTCAAGACGAAAAAGAGAATCACCTGGTGCACCTGATTTCGCGAAATGAATGCTTTGAGAGGGTCCTTCCATGCAAGCTGGTTGGCACTTGGCTATCTTTCATTTGTTTGAAAAAATATTGGGGACCTAAAGCGAGCACTTTTTGTATACAAGATTTTTCACTACTGCACACTGCATGAGCCTGTAACACATGTCTAAAAAATCCTTAGAGGACAAAACTATCCATACAAAACAATGGTAGGTTTACAAAATAAGTTTTACAAACTACTTTTATTAGCTTCTTAAACCCTTCCTTAAATGAGCACTGACATCAAATATCTGAATCGAGATGTGCCCTTCCTGCGATTGCTCTGTGTGCGTAGGTCGTCTTGGCCAAATTTAAATTGAATCTGTCGCGTGGAAGTTATTTTATTTTTACGGCAAACAGCTTACCAGAGTTTAATGAAGATGGAGTGCCCTGTGACACAGACACTAGTGCTACGTGTTCGGAGTGATACATCCCACACTTATCGTGCTGAATGACGATGCGCTTGTAGCGATGATGTCTACGATCCGAGTATTCTTGTCGTGGCATCGACTGGTGCCGAAGCTTGGATATGCATTCACTTTTCGAGTCCGATCTTCGTCGCACCGCATTGAATGATTTCGTGAACTTACCAAGATGCAAACAACCTTTAAAAGAACGGCGAAAGAAAAAAGCATGATTTAACATGTGCTTGCCGGTCAGCATGTCGGAGAACCGCTGCGAGTTGCAGTTGTCTCATTCGAAGCGCGGAAAAAGCTCAATGAGGGTGTCTTTTCATATCATGTATAGTTACACGACAACACAACCACAAGCTCTCAATATGAAACAGTGTATACAGGGTGTCCCACGTAACTTGAGCCAGAGTTTAAAAATATGCTGGAAAACGCAATTACGACGCCACCAAACGCATGTTACCGTTGCCTGGAGTTGGACTATTTTTTGCGTTCTCAAATATTGTTTGATTAAATATGTTTAATTAACTAACTTTTCAAGAAATAAAGGTAGATAAAAATTTTAATGAGAAAGTTGTAGATCGGTTTGCAAAACGTTTGATTAGACAGTTTTGATATCTGTCAGGTATTAGTGTTTTTCTGCTAATTGCAAATGCCGGCAAAATACAAAAGATACCATGTGCAAACCCGCTCGCGCATCAGTGCGCACAATGATTCTAGTGCTCCCCAACGTTCCACGTACGAACGACACGTTTCCTTCACACCAGTTCATAACCGTGATAAGCAGTCACAGCGGTTATCGTTTTTGTGTCCGATGGCAAAACACGTTCATTGTAAAGCCACCACCATCGTTGCGGCCCTGCTGAGACAGCACAATGGGGCAAATGCTATGGTCGTTAGTACGCAGAATGTTAGGGAGCACTAGAATAATTGCGCGCACTAGTGCACGAGCGGGTTTGTCACGCGATATTTATTGTATTTCACCAAAACACACCAAAACACACCATGCCAAAACACACCAATACAGCAGAGGCACACGAGCGAACATGGCATCCTCTGGCGCTTCATCAGTGCTGCTTAGAACGCGGTCCATTTTGGAATCCCTGTTCTGTAACGGGTCAATCGAAGCAAAAATAATTTGCGACGTCGCGGGGATTCCAGCTCCAGACTATCGCATTCAACCCGAGTCGACATTTTGTACGGCAGCGACGGCAATGCAAGTGACAGGCATGACTGAATGTTTTCGTCTGGCAGACGAAGTATTTGCGGAGCAGCTGAGCCTGACGTCAATCTTTTCTGTGGAGAAGTGGTCAGCTGTGGTGCGATCTGAAGGTGACAGCGAGGTCGTGCCACTGGTAGTGCTTTCAGCGCTAAAAATGGCGGGATTGCCGGCTGTTTTGAATCGTGCTAGTCGCTGCTACGGGGTCTATAGGTACTCGTTGATGCAAAAATCTTGTTAAGAATAAATTTGATGTCGGTGCTCCTTTAAATACAGACAATATGGCCCGTATCAGAGATTTTTTCATAGAAAGAGAACATTTAGTGAAATGCAATTAATTGTATCAACTGATTGTCAGGAAGTTTCACTGCTGGAAAAAAATAGTTCGAGATGCATATAGTGTGAAATAGCGTGTGCAGGTGGTGACAAAGTTGCAAAGAAGTACATTTTTAACATGTTTTGTTGTAAATTTAACAGTCAGGTGGTCCTAGTAAGAAATATTCTAAATAGCTCATTTACTAGCAATCTTCATTGGCTACTCACTGAGAAAGCCTTGTATAATTACGATTTTTCAAAATGAGAAAAATTTTTGAAGTTGTGTTCTGCCAGTCTGCACAAGCCCATGTTGATACTTCATAGAGATGTGTCCAAGTGGTAAACAAAAGCTGTGCAGTTGTGAGCTTTACCGTAGAGCATCTAGCCATAATAATCGGCTTTAATGAAATCCTATACTTGCGAACAGCTTTACTCTTTTTTGGCAATGAAGGGGAAGCTACGGGAGCAGAGCTACTGCACATGGACTCCTCTGAAAAGTAGTCCCGTTTAGCTCTTGTTTTGAATGACGGCCTTGTTAAAAAAATAACATTTCATACCATTTGTTACGTCTGCTTTGACAGCCATTTGTAAGCGAAATTCGTCACAACCTTCTTCGACGAGTCGTAGAAATAGCTGGTGGGCGACGATCGCTCACTTAAAAACGAAGCAATTCTGACTGTGAAGTGCACGTAAGACGTGCAAAAACTCGAAATGACATTACATGAAGTAAAACAAATATATGTAAATATCTCCGTACTACCTGCTGGTATCTCTTTGTAAACGGAATCCCACAAAAAATGAAATGTTAGTTTTTATGATTTTTCACATGAAAAACAGGTGCAACAGTGGGACTATATTTTTCAGCGGCAGTACACGTCCATCATGGCTGCATAGCCTTCCCTTCATTGCCAAGTTGCCTGCGAGTATAGCAAGTATCAGCCAGAGTCTGCGAAATATGCAAACACTACTAGAGTTCGCATTTCAATGTAGCAGCAGACTGATAGGAAAAGGAATGACAGAAGTCTTATTGTGCGCTGTTTCATTTAAATATGAACAGATACACCCAAGTTGGAGAGCATTAACCATGTGCAGTCGTTCGCAGATCTCTGCCACACCTCAATGCCAGATTTAGAAGTGGAAACTGACATGCTGTATTAACAAGGCAGCAAGGGGTAACCATCCCGAGACAAGATGAGCACAGATGCCTTAGACAATCAGGAGCAAGCAACAGAGTAGTTACGTGGTTTGGTTGGTATTGCATTCTTAAAAGAAATATACTTTCTTGGTTTCTTTTTTTGTTTTCCTGCGCACTAAAAAAGTACATTTTTTTTTCAAAAATGCAAGCAATAGCAGCTAGCGTTTCAATGAAGTGGTGCTATAAAAATGCCTGCACATGCATCCGAGGATGTCTCATGTGCTGCGCCACTTTCTGTCACAATTCCCACACGTTTCTTTGTATTGTGTAGTTGTATAAAGAAGCCCACCCAACTGATTTGTCCCATTGTTAATTCTCTCTTGGCTTTCATATGGTGGGCACTGCTTTGGTTGCCATGTGTTCACCAGGGGTGTATCCTCAGACAATTCCATTCCTAAGAGTGATGATTAAGAATAGTTTCTAGGAGTGATAATAAGCATAGATAATTCCTACGACTGATGATTAAGCATAGACAATTGGGCACAACTCAATTATCTGACGCTGAAATGTGCTGTCCAAATAGTGTACCCAGGCAGAATACTTCTCCTCTACTATCCCAAGACGATAATATAAAACAGACCTTGATGGTACACGTTGGTTCATGGCTAATTATCGGAGCAGTGGAGCTCTGGATATGAAGAAAAAGTAGATGTACCTCAAGCACTGACCTTCAAATTAGTGGTTCAAAACCTGACATAGTACAAACTATTAATGGTGCATGCCTTTTCCAAAGCTACACAACTCATTATTAGTATAGTGGGTAGAGCAGTTCAAGCAGTTTCACTAACGACTTGTGAAGTTTTAGCTTGAAACACTGGAACCTTAATTCAGTAACATTCATGATATAACAATGTTTTCTACTGCAAGCATTACTTTCACATCAAGGTTTCAGTGTACACATATGACTTATTTATATGCGTCTCATTTTACGGCATTGTACTTTCTTATCCTGGCAATGTTGGGGCAGTGCACCTTTCATTTGTCTACAAGAGCTTCCTAGTCAGTACTACTTTAGATGGGTCTTTATGCATATTTAAGCTAAACTTTATAACCATTAGGGTTTAGTGCATATGGAAATATGTATATAACCTGCTCACCTGAAGAACATTTTACCAATGCTGCACATATACTATGTAAAAAGGCTACAAGCTTAGCCTAAGAATACATACTGTTGAGCTGTACGTAGACACAAAAGCCTACATTCGTCAAACATTTTATTGACAGTATGCAATGCTGAGTAGAGATGTAGTACAGCTGCTGCATACAGAAAAAAAAGGCATTCAGATTATTCCAGACACTAATACTTTGCAAATCACACGAAAACCCTGTCTTGTCTCAAGGTTTTTAGTTATAAACTTGAAATAACACCAGTAGCTGAGCCATTTTGTTATCAAACAGGCCAATGCTCCTGTTGGTAACTTTAGTTAAATATATTAAACTCGTGCAATACAACAGGAGAATTTTTAATGTCAAGTGCTAAGTAAGACGAAAATAGAAAAATGCATTGCTATGAGGTTTCTAAAAGCCATATGAAAGAACGCTTTTACAACTGCAGACACCAGCTTTTCTGGCAATTTAAAAAGAGAAATACTTGCACATGGTTGTAAGGAAGGCATGTTTAACATACAGCTGCCAATATATTGCTTCAAACAAGACACAGGAATGCAGGTTTGGCTTGCTGCTGTTCCTGTGCAAAACGCCAGCATGTAAAAATATTAACTTGCACCTCTAGATCTTGGCTATGGGATACGTTGTCAAGACAGAGATTAGTACTGCCAATAATTCTATCAAAGCGGTAAAATTGCAGCTATTGCTGTGTTCATGACATTAGAGATAGGACCTACATGCAAACAGCCAAGCACAAAGACCACCTATAAGGCAATCACAATTAAAATCTTATGAAATGCAGCCTACCAAAGCAAAGCTGCTCACAAAACATACACGACAAACATATACAAACTTGCACAAGGCAAACCTAACACTCCAAAAAGCCTATTTATAAATATATTTACACCAAAAGGCCTTTTTCCTGGGCAGCAGTAACGAAGGAAATGCAGCTATTGCTCCAAGGAGGCTAGGTTAAAATCAGCATCAAAAGATCTAGCACTGCAAATGCTCAAGCTTCACCACTAAGAGCACAAAACAAACCTGCTTGTGACAAGAAAGTGGCTCATTCATATTGCATGCAGTACATTTTACAATGGTGCACAAATGTCGTATTTAACAGTGACTTAAATTGTACACTTACACTTTTACCAAGACCCTGCTGATGGGAGGACCATCTTGAAGAGGAACTTTAGATATGACAACCAATTAAATAACTATGACAAAAATGGCACATACTTTGCAAGAATTCTCAGGAGAACATGCGTTATCAGTAGACAACGTGGCTTACCTACCAATACTGACAACCAATGTTCCCATTTAATAGGTAGAAATGAATTAAACTGTGTATGCAAGGACATCTATGGCCGAAAATTTTTTATTGCCTAGCTAAGAACATGAACACAGACATCGCTAGGCTAAAAAACAAAGGGGGGGGGGGGGGGGGGGGCTTCTATGCGAGGCCCTGAGCTACATAAAAAAATGCTGAAGAGAGAGCTTACAGCACTGTCAACACAGCTTATACAAGCAGCACACAATAGGGTAGAAGAGAAAAAAATTGCTTCCCCACAAGTTTGTATGGCATTTATAGATGCAGAGGCCTAAACTTTGCACTCCTTGCACTTGCAGTCAAGCAAATATCACTGCAACAAAGCACAAAAAGAAAATGGCATTTGCTAGGTCTTCAAGTGCTTGTAAAAGCAACTGTGATAGGTATTTGAATTTTTATTTAGATAAGTAGAGACCAGTATAATGCAAGAGATGCTTGCAATATGATAAGCCAGAAATACCGGCCTATTCTGCAATGTAATTAAAAGCTTTCGAAAAGTTAATTCGAGTGCAAAAACTTGACACGATCACTCACACACGCACACACCCATGCGTTAAACACATGTGTTTGATGCATCGGTGTGTGCGTGTGCGAGTGATCGTGTCAAGTTTTCGCGCTCGAATTAACTTTTTGAAATGCTCTACCACCTAGCCCAACAACGAGTTCTTTTATAATTAAAAGCTATATGCAATGTGCTACTATGTTTTTCATAAAGCGAGCTCTCATGTTCAGCTAATGTAAGCATCTCTTTCAGATTGTCTCAATGCAAACACATGGCTGCAATTCCACAGTGGCTACACAATTGTTTATATAAATGAGTTCTTGGTTGGCCCTAGTTTCAGTAAAACCTTATGAGAGTCTCAGTGAGGCATAAACAAAGGGGCGGAGGCAGGGAGAGTTCCCAGAGGCACACTTTTCGCACCAATGTATAGCCTGCATTTGCAAATGTCCTGCGTGCACTGTACATTTTCAAGGGTAGGGCACATCAACGGCAGTACATCAGCATAAACCGTCAGGCCATAATGTGCCACCTTACTATGAGCACGTTCCTACCTAAGACCAGGATTTTTTTTTTTTTTTGGCAATACCCAGTATTAATACCCTAGGCACAACGTGAAAAAAGCAGTAGTTTAAGTTCTTTTGATTATGTTTCCATTTAAGCAACAACATGAGTGAAGCAGTAAGCATCACGAAACAACCATGACCACTGGCTTTACTTAAACCCTAAAGACTTTCGACATGTACCATTGAAAGGCACAAGGCACCAACGGTCTAAGATGGCTCGACAGATGTAGGGTAAAACTTTTTCAATAAAGGGCTTTGATGAGAAAGCTGGCAGCTGCTCGGACTTGACAATCGTAAAAGAGCAGCAGCACACTTAACTGCTTACTATAGGAACACTGTGGCAAGCTGCACTCAAAGTGTCTTTTCTGTCCCTGCCTCTTCACTTCATGCTGTTCTCTATTGAGCTGTGTGGGTAATCAGAGCACTGCCATATGCCACCCATCTTGACAGCCCACTAGCCTTTATGTGTGATACTGATCATATAAATGGCCAGGTGATTCAGTGTCAGACGACAAGTCCCTTCTAGGGCTCTTGCAAACACGTACTTCTAGCTGCATTAACAAATTTAATTAGCTGCACCTCTTTTCTTCACTCTACTTAAATAGAGCTATGCAATAATATTAAATGTCAATATGATATTGTTCGAGAACTCAGCCTTGTGCAGCATAATTAGTCTTCTGACACAGTCAATCCCACAGAAGCAGTTATTCTGTGTACGGTAGTGAACAACAATGGAGTGTGCCAGGCTGATGATAGTCATCATTTCAGGTTACCGGTTCGTGCAGTACAGCTACACGCTCCTTTTCCAACAATTGGCACCCCAAGCAAAATCTTTGTCAGGTATTAGACTTCAGTGGTGTCATCCATTGCCTGTGTGGCTCTGAGGAAATTGGTGGCATGCAAAACATTCCATCCACTCTGCTCCAGGGCGTGTGAGCATGCTTCAGCTGGAAATGCCAATCCATGCCGCTGCTGTAGCTGCTGTTGAAGCCGCAGCCACTTGATTCCTTTGTGAACATCCCAGTCCACTTCGTTTAGGGCCACAAGGCACTCCTCAGCTCCAACACACTGCGAGTGAGAAACACTCAACTGAAAACAAAGTGGAACTACACCGTCATTATCCACAAGCTAAATTGAACAATGGATACTAGACAATGATATCGTAAGATGAAAGAGAAACTAATATTTCAATTCAAGGACATTTCAAGCAATGACATTCCCTTTTTCAAAAAATTCCCTGGCATTGCAGTTTCTTCAAACAAAATATTTTGCATAGATTCATGCAATAACTGCAATGATAACTGTTCAGTCATCACTATTATTAAATCAATAATCGTTGCAGTCTTACATCCCAAAAGCATGATACGATTATGAGGGACATTGTAGCGAAGGGCTTCCGATTATTGGAAGTTCTTGAACGTGCACCTACATCTAAGCACATGGGCCTCTAGTATTTCACTTTCATCGATAGGTGGCCACCGCGGCAGGGATCCCGTGACCTTTGGACCAGTAGTTGAGCATAAGTATGAAATGGGGATAGATTAAGTATGATTGAAGTCAACGAAGCAAGTGATATCACCGCAATGCAGACAAAAAACAGTAACGAAGCAAGTGATATCAGCGCAATGCAGACGAAAAACAATGTTTTAGATGGCTCACTCTTCTACACGAATATTGTGCAGTTCAATCGAGGCTGCCTAATGCGGTGACTCAGTAATATTCCAAAAATTCCAGGTTTAACTACCACACATGTTACACAAATTGAAAGCATATATGCAGACAATGCACGTGAAACCAACACAATGATCCACTTTCATGAAGGTCTGAAACAAGAAAAAGTGCCAACTAGTGCAAACAAACCTTTATATGTTTGGACTGGTTGGAGTCTTATGTTTCGAACCTACCCTGCTGCTCAGACGGAACTCCGTCAAGCTCCTGACTTCATTATGTTCGCAAAATCACTAAAACTATATATTCCAGATTATCTACCTATCAAACATTTTATATATATATATATATATATATATATATATATATATATATATATATATATATATATTGTGAGCGCGACAGGCAAATGACTTTATTCTCTTTGATAACATCATCACCTGTACATCTTCTTCATCTGTAAATATCATCACCAGCGTGATTTAGCTCAAGCCTGGCTGAATAAACCGGTTCCTCACAATATTATATATATATATATATATATATATATATATATATATATATATATATATATATATATATATATATATATATATATATATATATATATATATATTTATTTATTTATTTGCAGTACTGTCGACTCCAATGTTGGAGTCATTAGAGAGGGCACATTGCAGGTAGTATACATTCATGAAGAACAAACAATAACATTCCAACTGACATACGGGATTCCTTACATTATTGGATAAAAAAAAAAAGATACAAGGAATAATGAATTATCCGCATAATTAAAAACAGGAAGATAATCACACCAAAATGTGTTATACAATGTTATAAGAATATGTAGATATGTAGCGCATCTTTATTATCGGCACAACTATCATCACCAGCAAGCGCATCCGGCAAACCATTTCACATTTTAACAACAAACGTTTCTAACAAACAACGCTTGAAGCGTTGTTTCTATCGAACAACGCCTGAAGCGTTGTTCGATAGCGTTTGTTCGAAACGCTGTGGTAGCGTTTGTTCGAAACGCTGTGAAAACGGCGATAGCACAGGCCGGCGCAGCCAGGCCGAAAAAACAAAACACAAATAAACAAACCCAATGCATGGTTCGCAGCATTACCCCCCCCTCTAAGAGTGCATCGACCCGATGCTAACATAAGGGACAGTCCACACAAATTAAAAGTTAGTCATCGTCCGTAGAAAGGTTTTAAGCGAACCACATGGACGACTTCGGGCCGCGTGCGTCGTCGTGATGTACGGGAGTTCCCATCGGGGATCACTTCGTACGTTAGTTCGCCAACACGTCGTAGAATCTGGTAGGGTCCGAAATAGCGTCGTAGAAGTTTCTCACTGAGTCCACGTCGTCGAATGGGAGTCCAAACCCACACACGATCTCCAGGATGGTACTCGGCGTCTCGGCGTCGGAGATTGTAGCGTCCGGCATCCACCAGTTGCTGGTCCGTTATACGAGCTCGAGCGAGCTGGCGGGCCTCCTCCGCACGTTGGAAGTATCCTTGGACGTCGGCGTTGAGGTCGTCGTCTTCCACGTGCGGAAGCATGGCGTCGAGCATTGTAGCCGGCCGTCTTCCGTAGACGAGCTCGAACGGTGTCATATGCGTGGTTTCTTGAATAGCCGTGTTGTACGCAAACGTGACGTACGGGAGGACTTCGTCCCACGTCTTATGTTCAATGTCGACGTACATAGACAGCATATCCACGATTGTCTTATTGAGCCGTTCCGTTAGTCCATTCGTTTGGGGGTGGTACGCCGTCGTTCTTCGGTGATCTGTGTTGCTGTAGCATAAGATTCCTTGCATGAGCTCCGCAGTGAAGGTCGTTCCGCGGTCCGTGATTAGGACCTCAGGGGCTCCATGTCGCAGCACATGTGCGGGGTACATGAACCCTAAGCCATTGCCAAGCCGACAAGCACGCCCAACTCGTGTCAGACGCCGACAGCAAGGCCTTCAGCCAGAGTTTGGACTGCTCCCGGATAAAAAGAGAAAAGAAGACGTAAAAACCACGATGATCAACGCAGGCACCATGACCAGCGCTACCAACCCTCCCGTCGTTCTGCAACAACCTTGTGAGCCCCCATCATTCCGAGGATCTCCTGGTGAAGACCCGGAAGAGTGGCTGGAGAAGCTGGAGCGCATCCGCATCTTTAACAGGTGGGATGACGAAGAAACGTTTCGTCATGTCTTCTTCTATTTGGAGGATGCAGCTCGAACGTGGTTTGAGAACCATGAAGGCTCCCTAACCGACTGGACTGTCTTTAAGAGCGAATTCCTCAAAACATTCGCTACGGTTGCACGGAAAGAACGAGCCGCCCTTTTGTTGGAGACGCGAATGCAACACCCTAACAAAGGTGTTTTACTGTTCGCTGAGGAGATGAAGATGCTGTCCCGGAGAGCTGACCCCGAAATGGCAGAAGAGAAGAAGGTGCGCTTTCTGATGCGGGGAGTTAAACAAGAGCTCTTCGCTGGACTCCTCCGCAACCCCCCTAAGACCGTCGCTGAGTTCGTCACCGAGGCTTCGATGATTGAGAGGACCTTGGATATGCGTTCGCGGCAATACGATAGACCACTCAACACCCTTTCGGTGAACCTGGTAAACGCCCCTGGATTGGCGACGGAAGACTTGCAGGAGAACATCCGCGCCGTCGTTCGCGAGGAACTGAGGAAATAGTTCCCAGCAACGCCGCAGCCCCAAGTCGCCTCCCTCCCTGACGTCGTCCGCGAGGAGGTTCAGCAAGCGCTGGGGAATTCCACGCCGTCGGAAGCATCTTGCGAACCACAAGCGATGACCTACTCCGCTGCTGCTCGTCGACCCCGACCCGTCCCAACCCGTTATCAAGAGGCCTCGCCGTACCGCCGCCCAATGGCGCCCGCACGACCCCCTGTAACCCGTAACCAGGCGCCCAGGAAGACCGAGGTGTGGCGAACGCCAGATAATCGTCCGCTGTGCTACCACTGCGGAGAGGCCGACCACGTCTACCGCCGCTGCCCGTACAAGAGGCTGGGTTTGCGTGGGTCCTCCGTCGACGCACCCCGCCCGGGAGCCGGCCAGCGCCCATTTGAGATCGAAGAATACCTGTCGAACACCAGCCGTGGACCATCCCGTTTCAACCGTTCGCCGTCGCCCTACCCGTACCAATATCCCCCAACCGTCGCAGCCATGCTGACTTCACCTGTGGAAGGTCCCCCAGCCCACGAGGGGGAAACTAAAAGCAGCAACTTCTGGAGGTGAAGTTGCACAACGACGAGAAAATGAAAACCCTCCAATGACGCAAGACCGTGACTCACGACATGCCCTCATCCCGACGACCCGACGACACCCTGACGAGACCCCCGAAAACGACGACAGCTACGCTGCGCGACGCGTACCCGAAATGACGAAGCCTGCCGCTGAGAAGACGACGGTGACGACGCATAGTGCCCGACCATCAACACGTGCAAGCCGCGATACGACGCCCCGACGCACCCGAAATTCGAGAAAAGCGGCATCCGACGTCCAGTTGTCCATCGACGGCCTTGACGTAGTCGCCCTCATCGACACGGGAGCCGACTACTTGGTCATGAGCGGGTCATTCGCGTCCAAGCTAAAGAAAGTTACGACCAGATGGGACGGTCCGCACATACGCACAGCAGGAGGCCACCTCGTGACCCCAAGTGGAATGTGCACATCGCGCGTCACCATAGACGGCACTACGTACCCTTCGGAGTTCGTCATTTTGCCTAACTGCTCCCGCGTCGTAATTCTCAGAACGGACTTTTTGACGGACAATGGCGCAATAATTGATCTGCAGACCAGGTCGATAACGTTTTCTTCCGATCACTCCACGACGCCGCAGCCGAACCTCGGACACCGTGCTGCTGTAAGGATCGCCGACGATCACGTCACCCTGCTACCCCGCACCTCCACCAGATGTCACGCAGCAAAGGACGACGCAGTTGTCTATGAGGAAAACAAGTTTATTGGAGCGAACCTGTGCTCCCCTAACAACTGAAAAAATACACAGGCAGCGAAGCAGCGGCCAGCAAAATGACGGGCACGCTAGTGAGCGTCGGCGATCGAATGACGCGGCATCGGCTGTGCGGGAATTTATATCCCTCGGCGCGAGGGTTTCTCGAATAGTCGAATTGTATCGAGAACGCCGTGATAGCGTTTGTTAGAAACGCTGTTCGTTCGAACAGCGTTTCTAACAAACAACGCTTGAAGCATTGTTTCTATCGAACAACGCTTCAGGCGTTGTTCGATAGAAACAACGCTTCAAGCGTTGTTTGTTAGAAACGCTGTGGTAGCGTTTGTTCGAAACGCTGTGAAAACGGCGATAGCACAGGCCGGCGCAGCCAGGCCGAAAAAACAAAACACAAATAAACAAACCCAATGCATGGTTCGCGGCAATATGTATATATATACAACCTTTTTATATTACAAGCCGGCTAAATATCATTAAGCATCTGTTTTTATACATTATATTTTAATTAGGCTCGTGCAAATATTGGAATGCTTTGAATATTTGAACAAATTGTAGGGTATTCGAATTTGCTTTGATTCAAATTTGAATTATTGAAAATTTCAAAGTCTTCGCAACGAACGAATAGATGTATATTAGTTTGCATGTAACGGCCTGTAAAGGTGGTTTCACTGCAGTGTAGGGGCGCTAAACAGTGAAAGCACTTATTAAAAAAAATATTTGCTTTGCCGCGAAGCCCCCTTTCAAATTTTAAGGGGCCCCACAACACCTATTGAGCATGGTCAGAAAACGCTGCCGATCGGTAGTCTAGGCTACGGAGAACACGCGAACCAAATATTACATTGCAGCATGTAGCCTACAATTTACAACAAATTCTCAAAGTCAAAGTCAGCTAAAAATTTTTCTTCTCTCCGCATCTCTCGGCAAATGGTGGCACTGCAGGCTCAAAAATCACTCATCAAAGCCATAGGCCGATTTGAGCATGGCACACTTGGTTGTTGCTTGGGCCTCCACGGGAGGCTGCCACTTGTCTACGTGCATGTACGAAATTGCGTTGAAAGGCCACGTATTTGAAGAAAAAAAAATGAGACAGAAAATGTTCTCAGGGTCACAAGGCACGCACGCGTGATGTATTTTTTTTTCTTCGTGCCATCCTTAACTGCTTAGCTTCTTCCAGCTCTTTCCTCAGAACGAGAACAGAAAATGCAATTGCAGTGTGCGAGAAATCTTTGCAACTCCGCTCATACTGGGCAGATTCAAAAATTTAGCGGCGGTGAATTCGTGAAGCAATAAGCTTCTTTAGTGAATCCATTCCATGGCTACTTGAAAAAGTGTTTCGGGGCCCCTTAAAATGAACATATTGTCCACAAATTAACTCATTATTTTAGTAAGCTTAAAAGATTGTTATGATGGCTGATATGCTCTATTGTACAGTAGACTCCCTTTAAGACGAACTCCAAGGGACCTCGATCATTTGTCTTGTCAAAAGTTCATCTTATCAGAAGTACTCATAAAGAAACAAATGGTAACATGCCAAGTACACCTAAGTATATTGCTTGAAAACACTCAATGAATTATTGGGGAGGAAAAGAACAAGAAAAAGCATTTATTTGATAAACACTATGCTTTCAAATAGAATATTTAGACTGATCTAGTGAGTACTCGATTTCACAATTTAATAATAAATATGCTCATGAATAAATTGCTACCACATTTTAACAATAAAACTGTAGCACGACCCTTTCTTCACTTACTGACTAGGGGTGAAGGAGATACCACCTTTATGCGTCGACCTTTCTTTTCCACTTATATTGCTTTCTTAATCCATGCTACAATTAGCTTTCGATATGCTTTAAGTTTTGATGCCAGAAGTCCTCTCTCTTTTTATTGTTTCGCTTTCTCGGTTAGCCATCAAGACTGCCTTAATGTTAGTTGCACAGAATCTTTGTCTTTGTTGGTCACTGTAAAAGTCTGTCTCAACAGAAGAGTTGTGTTACGCGGTTCATCTTAAGATTTTTGAGTCTATGGGAACCCAAACAAACACTCTCGTGTTGTTCATCTTAAGCAAGAATTCATCTCAACAGAGTTTGTCTCGAAAGGAGTTCACGCTATTACAAATTTTAGAATGTTATGTTTCGTACAAGTTAACACTCGCATCCTATCGAAACTCAAATCCCACAACTACTCACAATTGGTTCAACTTCTTCTAACGAAAAAAAGACGCATTTGCATAGAGATCCTATTGCAATCAAAAATAGATTGATTGATTTGTGGGGTTTAACGTCCCAAAACCACCCTTTGATTATGAGAGACGCCGTAGTGGAGGGCTCCGGAAATTTAGACCACCTGGGGTTCTTTAACGTGCACCCAAATCTGAGCACACGGGCCTCCTTCATTTCCGCCTCCATCGGAAATGCAGCCGCTGCAGCCGGGATACGAACCCGCGACCTGCGGCTCAGCAGCCGGGTACCTTAGCCACTAGACCACCGCGGCGGGGCACCTTTTCGAAAACTCAGCTGAACTGCACGACTACAGAGAAGGAAGCCTTGGCAGTCTTAATGGCCGTACGCTATTTTAGACCTTACCTGGATGGCAGGAGCTTCAAGCTCTTTACGGATCACCAAGCCATAACGTATATCCTTAACCTCGCCGAGCCTCGAGGAAAAAATTGCTAGGTGGGTGAGTGAACTCCAGCAGTTTACTTTCATGGTCCACCACAGGCCTGGAGAACACCTCAAGGACGCAGATGCGCTTTCAAGACTTGCGGTGATTCCTGATCATAAAAATGTCAACGCAACGTTGTTGTGGGAGGGAACTGAAAAAGTTAAGTTCCATAACGGAAAGTTCACAGTCCCAGAAACAATGGTGCCTTGAATTTTGGAGCTCTATCACGACTCCCCGCACTCAGGTGGACATGACGGCTTTTGGAGGACATATCACAAGATTCGTCAGCGTTTCCAGTGAAAACACATGAGAGAGGACGTTCAACGGTATGCTCAGTCTTGTCATCAATGTCAAGTTCACAAAGCCAAGTACCTTCAGAGAACAGACGAGATGGTTTTGCCTCAACATTCCGACGTACCATTTGAAGTCATTCATCTGGATTTTGCAGAGCTCAAGAAGAAGGCTACAGGAGTAAGAAGAACGCAGTCTTTCCTAGTGGCAATAGACCAGTGCACAAGAATAGTGGCTGCACGGCCGGGAAGGGAAGACGCAAATAGTGTGATCGCTCTTTTGAGTCGAGAGATGTTCAAGAATACGAAAATAGTAATATCAGACAATGGGCCAGCGTTTCTCAGTCAGCGTTTGCAAGATTGGGCGAAGGAACGAGGAGTTGTATTGTGACGCTGCGCTCCGTAACATCCTGCAGGAATTGGCATGGCTGAAAGAATCATTCGGGATTTGAAGCAGTTCATCTCAATGTATGCAGGTTTTCAGGGTGGATGAAAGTGCTGCTTGAAGTCAGCTGTCGCTCATCACAATCGGTCGCACACTGCGAGCATCGGCTGTAGCCCATATTTTGCAGCTTTCGGAGAGGTACCAGTGCTTCCTGCTGATCAAGAACTTTGCATTGCAGACCGCCTTCAATTGTGCGAAAAACGAAAAACTTCGGAAGCCTACCAGCGATACCGGGAAAGTATGAAGAGAAACTTTGACCGTCGCCACAACACGCGGATACCTCAGATACAACTGAACAATCTGGTGCTTGTCAGGAAAGGCCTGCCCGGCACAAAGCAGGTGTACATGGGACCTTATCGCGTGGTGCAGATCGCAGTGCAACATAGCGTTCTCAAAAGGGTCGGTTACACCAACGATGATGGTGTACTGGAGTTTGCGACCATTGGAAATGTTTTCATGTATCAACTCAGGAGGGATGAGTCTTCAAAGAGGGGGAGTGTACGTGGACGTTCGACAGGGTTGGAGGGAGACGAGGAGGAAGAAGAGGTTAGAAATAAAGAAGATGGCTGACACCCCAGCCTAGTACTGTGTATTATTACATTTATTTATTCAAAATACCTTACAGACTTAACAGGGCATTGTGTAAGGGGAGCATAAAAGGAATAGATACACGAATTGGTATAATTTCCAAACAAACAATAACATAAACTAATTGTCAATTATTATACAAGTCCTAACAGGAATTACAATTCCTGTTAGGACCTGTTAAATTGTGTACTAGCAACAGCATTTTTATGCTGTTACTAGTACACTATTTAAGGTAAAGTTACTGTGCTTTGCAATAAAACTGGGCTGATATTTTTTATTTTATTGTATGTTCTGTTTGCGACATATCCCAATATTCTCTTTTTTTTATTGTTTTATGTTTCTAGATTTAAGTATGTTCTTGTAAATTAGTTTTGTGGGCAAAATAAATATTTATCACTGAAGTCAGCGCGTAGCAAATAAAAGTGTTGTCGAGTTAACACGAGCACCGACAGTATATTTTTACATCTTAGCCCAGGTATATTTTTAGCAAATGCAGGTGCTAGCAACTTCAATCGCACATCGCACACTAGGACGACAGGCTATCGGTTTCAAAAAGCAATCCCGCTTAGCCAAAAGCGAGTGCAGTGATATAAAGTGTTGTTACAGAGACGCACCAAAACATAAGTATCAGATACTTGAACCGCCTCAGTGTGGTTCAGAAAGTTTAGATGTATTAACGTACTCATACCAATACAAGCAGCCAATAACGCGGCGGACCGGCATTTTACTTTTACGGCGGACAGGCATTTTAGCCGAATGCGGTGAACAGGCATTTTACTGTGAGCCGCAGCGCCATCGCTACGTGTCATGAAACAGTGGATCGCCTTTCACGCCGTGCTCACGTCACCTCTCCATCTTGCCGCCATATACATGGGTGTCGATACGATTGCAAGGCAAATGGATGCCTAGACGGGAAGCACGCTGTACTGCAACAATAAACTGGTGGTTGATTCCCCACACAATGCGTAAAGAAATTCAATATTTCAAGCGGTCCAGTAGGAGTTATTATGGAAATGGCGTATGATGTTTTGAAACTTTTGCCGGACAATGAGTTGACAATTTTCTAGGGCCTCCCAGTGTATTTGTGTAGCGCAAAAAGGTCCAGGGCTCACGTGCCTACCAAGCGTTCCCGGGAACCCTCCGCTGAACTGGAGAATGTTAAGGCTGCATGGACACTGTGTATATGCAATGAAGGTGAGCGTATTGGCCGCCTTTTTTCCGTTGCATGCTAGTAATACAGACGCTCGATGAGTGAAACACTCGCCGTTTTCTTATATGCAGGCACTGAGGTGGCCAACAGTATAGATATGACATGCCAAACAGATGGAAATACACACAGTTCCTCACAGCTTTGAAAATTCAAAGCACACATCCGTTACTTGGAATAGAGACTTGAGTGCTATCCATTTAAGCTTGCTAGGGTGACAGCGCAAGGGACGATGCACCAAAAAACTCTACAAGACTGATGCAAAGTGTAAAAGTGTGAAAAGCTAATTTTTTATAACAATGCGTCATGATCGCGAAAAGATTAATTTTTTGCGCCACAAGCTGGCACCGCTAACACGGGACACAGTCGGTCAATTTTCACATTTCAGGAGGCATGTAAGGATTTCGCCTTAATAGTAAGAAAAATAAGGAGAGACAAAGAAAACAGCATGAGTAGGCTACAGAGCAAAGTAAAGGGCTGGGAAACTACCTATATTGCATGACCGACCGAACTTTGAATGCGTTGCAGCACCGTAGTGATAAAATCAATGCAGAAAAAAACAGAAAAACCATACAAATCCATATGAACTATTGCTTGAGCCTCAACGCTTACTGAATTCAAAGTACTGATTTCTTCAAATAGGCTGTTGGTTCGATACATACGAGGCTATTTTAGTATATATATCTTCATATAGAAACACCGAGTGTATATGTAGCCTGAAATATTGGATATGCACTGTCAACAGTTGCAACCACTATCTAGATGGTCCACAAATTTTCACTAGATGCTTCAGGAAGGAAAGAAGCATGCTTTTATAGCAGTAGCATATCTTACAGTGGAAGCAGGATGCGTTGGTTGCTATCGAATTTCTAGCTTCAAGGCCACATTTGACGCTTAATTTCATTGTATCAGAGCTTCCCTGAATTTCCTTCAAACATCACTCCGAAAATATAATCAACCTTCACAAGTACATTTAATCACGTTTCACAGTTGCAGCACGTACTATACATTTGCAGCGCCAGGACCACTCTAATGACCGCGCCGGGCGAGGGCACTCCTAGCTGTTGCTCCTGTCCCTATATCAAACTTTTGCCGAAGCTTCATAAGCAGTAAAAGTATTGAAGGACTCTGCTACAAGTTCGAGGTATGATAACATGTCCAGTGCCCAAAGTAAAGCTATGCTATGCATAGCCATTTTGACAAAAACGTGAACTCAAACAGAACGAGGACCCAGGCATGCGGTGAGTATACGTACCTCTTTTGCAAGAACCTTTTGCATGATTCGAACCTCATCAGAATCCACTCCTCGTGCAGGGCCTTGAGTCCTGTCAAAGAAAGCAATGGGGGAAAAAAAGGAAAAAAATTACACACCATCTCGCGCTAAAGGGAACGATGTGTAGATGCGAAGCAGCGGGCGCTCAGATTACACTGGTGGCGATGGTGACGCTGGCCCCCATCGTGGCGTTGAGCAGGAGAGAAACCTGGCAAGGGGCGAAGCAGGCAGTGATAGAAAGAGAAATAAACGTTTATTTAGAAAACAATGTTCCGAGCGAGGCCCGCCGTGACCCTAAGGTGGGAGGGTTCCCTAGTCCAAGAACCCTCTGGCTTCGACTGCCCTCTTGGCCCTGGCAACGAGTTGTCGCTGGTCTTCCAAGTCCTCGAGGACGAGCTTGGCCTCCCACGTTTCCATTAGGTGGGCGTCATTTATTCTTGGGGCTTGGTCCCGCTCCAGTTGCACGTCGTGGTTCGCATGGCACTGGCATTCCAGGAGCAAGTCTGCCAAGGTATCTGGTACGCTGCCGAGCGGGCACATGTAGCCATGTGTCGTAGGGTAGAGACGGTGCATTAATATGCCATGTATGTAAAAGTTGCTTTGTAGGCGTCTGAAAATCACGCTCTCTTTTCTGGTTAGTCTTGGATGGTGTGCAGGGTACACCCATCGCTCCATTTTGTAGTGTTGAAGTAGCAACGAGTAGGTGTTTTCTACTAACTCCATCTCTGCAGCAACGAATTGGGTATCCTTTGGTCCCAGGGCAGCACGGCTGACATGCTCATGGGCAGCAGCGTAGGCCGCTTAATTTCCCTGTAGACCCTCGTGTCCAGGAACCCAGATTACGCAGGTATATGGAAGTGCAGAGCTTCGCCATTGCAGGATGTTAATTGCTTTGGCTGAGATGCGGCCCTTCACATAAATCCGCCAAGCTGCTTGCGAGTCAATGAAAATCACCGCGGCCTCTTTACATGTGGTGGTGGCGAGAGCGATTGCCGCTTTTTCCGCTGCGTCTGAGTTGCATGCCTTGACTGTGGCCGACGCTAACTCTCGGCGTTGCGAGTCGACGGCGCTGATAGGATACGCCTTTCTACGGGGGTACTTGGCCGCGTCGGTATAGCGGGCGTTCGGGTCTTGCCAGAACTTTCGTTGAAAAGCTTCTGCTCTAGCCTTTCGTCTACCTTTGTGGAATGTGCATGCATGTTGCGTGAGATTAGCGCGATTGACAGGGACTCTCGAACGTCCACCGGGATGCGCATTTTACGGTCTGCATAGACCGGTGTTTTCTACTGGAACATGCCAATCGCTCTTAATTGGCAGTGAGAGACAGAAGACTCCGATTGGACACAGAGACCTGCAATCCACTTTTAGTTAATGCACACGCAAATTTTCATTGTTCAACAACGCACAGAAAAAATCTTCCACAGGCACTGCCTTGGAGGTCATGATCCAGTTCTTATATATACGAGGTGGCCAATGAATGGTTGTGCAGCATGAGCAGTCGTCCTTTTTTTTTTTCCAACCAAAAAACTCGCTAGCAGACGCTGCCCGAGTCCGCATTGTGGGGCGAGAGAGGGGGAGAAGCATAGGAGGGGAAGAGAGGAAGAGGGAACATGCATGCGCGATGGGTGTGTAAATGCATAAAAGAGAGAGAGAGAGAAAGAAAACGGGAAACATAAGTAAATTGCAAAGAGGCTAACTACAGCACACCATCTCAGTCTTCTGATGCTAACTACAGCACACTATCTCAGTCTGCTGATTTGTTGTCCCATGACGACAGATGGCGTAGCCACCTGTTTCGCCACATTGAGGTCTTTCATTGGTAGAAAAAAAAAATTATTTCCAGATGTCCTGCATGGCACACTTTATTATTATTTTTCGGTAACACCCCGAGTTGAGGTGCAGCTAGTCACCCTGTTTGAGAATGTGCTAACCAAAGCACTTGAAAACTGAAGCAGCCGTGCACTTCACATGGGCAATAAGGGTTTCTGGAGCCAGCTCTGCATGCCGTCCCATCATTGCCCCCAATACGAGTGATGGCCCACAGATCACAAAATGCTACCACAATGATACACTATAACAACATGAACATAAACATTCTGCAACTCCTAATATTGCCATTCCCAAAACAGCTGTGGCTAATTTTCCACGTGTTATTGATACAACAGCGCACATTCCGATGCAACAGTGCACGTGAATTCAATTGGTCCGTGGGGCAGCAGTGAAAGATGGGATAGTCGGTGTTGCATAATGAAAGGAAAATAACAGCGATAAAACAACGAGGACAGAGAAGGAATGATGTTGTGAGCGGCAACAGTGAACAACATAGGGCCTGTTGGTATTGCAAAACGAAAGAAAAAACAGTGCTTAAAAAGATCGGGAGACGTAAAGAATGACACACTACGCACATGTGTCATTTACATGTTCTCGTCATTTAGGCGTCGTTTTTCCTGAAATCGCAAAATTAACGTTGCGATATGTTTGAGCCATTTGCAATTGGTTGAAAGCCTTGAACCACCCACTCTTAATGTAAGTTGCATATTGTGGCACATGCGATTCTATGCTCGTACCCACGTATTATCAAGTCTTGCTACATGACCTCTCACCTCACATGGTGCCTGTACTAGGTGAAATTCATACTAGCTTGAAGATTTTGTTTCTTTTTTGTCATTGTGGGTGATAGCTACAAAATGCATTGGCAGCCACAAACAACAGTGCAATCAAAAATAGCAGTAGTGGTGAGCTCATAACAGCTCACACTTTAGCAAATGCGAGCAGATGAATAGATGCCATATAATGTTGAGTAAGGGCTACCCCCCCCCCCTTCTTTAGACTACATAATTGAGAAGAGATTTGATTGATGCGTGGGGTTTAACATCCCAAAACCACCATATGGTTATGAGAGACGCCGTAGTGGAGGGCTCCGGAAATTTCGACCACTTGGGGTTTCTTAACGTGCACTCAAATCTGAGCAAACGGGCCTACAACATTTCCGCCTCCATCAGAAATGCAGCCATAATTGAGAAGAGAATCATTCATGATCCAGCACAAATCTCCTTTTCAAGGTGCCTATAATGTTTCCAGCAAAAGTGCCCCTTGAGCATCTTTAGTGCTATTATTTTCACAGCCATTTATTTATGACCAATGAAGATATTTGCTTACACACCTAGCGAGTGACCACGTTTGGCAATATTATCACGACATTGTTGCCAGATCAGTTGTCTTTGGTACGCAGACAGCCTAACGCCTCGCAAAAGTACCTCCAAAAAAGCGATCGTGCATTCTTTGCTCAGCTCCACAAGAAACAAAGGCGACATGATCAGAATTCGACCACAGGAAGTGTGAAAGCACCTCCGACAATGATGGCAAGAAAGACAGATCACTTTACTTTTGCTCATTTCTGAAACACAATACAGGCATCATTTTCTAACCTTAAAGATCTCAGAGCCTATGCTTTTCATTGCAGGAATCTGAAAAACACCATTGGTGTGCTGAGCTCTCACGAGTACTATCAAGCTAAAAAAAGAGGGGTGAATCAACAAAATTCAGCAGAGCTATCATTGAGTGCAGGGGTGAAACAGGGTACATGGGGTTAGGGAGAAGTCCTGGGAGCAGGCAAAAGTGCTTTTTGTAGCAGGCTTGGAGTAGCCAGAAAGATGTTTTGGAGCAGGCTTGGAGCAGGCTTGGAGCAGCCAGAAGGACCTTTTAAAGCAGGTTTAGAGCAGTGAGAACATCCAGAGCACATGTAGCCCCATTAGAGAACACTTGTGAAGCAACATTTCTTTAATGTTGCATTTTTCAAACACTCAACCAAATTGTGCAATAACCTCACTATTGCGATAGAAATTATCAGGGCACTTCCAACGAGTTCTCGCCATTGCCGTCATGCCCCACGTAAATTCCAAACTGATAACATACCCGGCGCATTGTATGTTTATCCGTGAGTAAAAGCGCATAAGCGGGGGCAACGAATGCGGTTCGTGCAGAGATGAAACGATCCGGCTTATCTCCGCCGCTCAGAGGACACGTGCTTCAACCAACAACTATGAACTTCGCTTCTAAGGACGTAGTCACAATCGCTGGCACACATGCTAGCTCGGCAGCCATCAGCAGGCGACTTGCATACACTTCTACGTTCTGCACTGACATCGCGAAGAGATTGTCCAAAAAGTGCGGCTCTCGTTGAAGTGGCTGTATTCTCCTACACCGACATTTTGTACAGTTACGCGAGATTACCCCGCCACGGTGGTCTAGTGGCTAAGGCACTGGGCTGCTGACCCGCAAGTCAGCAGCGATCGAATCCCGGCTGCAGCGGCTGCATTTTCAATGGAGGCGAAAGTGCTGTAGGCCCGTGTGCTCAGATTTGGGTGCACGTTGAAGAACCCCAGGTGGTTGAAATTACCGGAACCCTACGGCGTCTCTCATAATCGTATGGTGGTTGTGGGACGTTACACCCCACATATTATTATCATTAGTTACACGAGATCGGATCCAAAAAATTGGCTGCCAGCCTCACTTTGTATAACATTACAACTTGCACCTATCACATTCATTGCTTCACCCTCGCAGTCCAACTGCGACTTTTTTAGTTAAGTCTTCTTTTTTTTTACATGAATGCACGAAGGTACCCCCAGTCAATAAGCGCGAAGCACAGCGGCCATATGAACGAGAATATGCGCATATGCTCGATGATTAGTCATTTGCACCAGTCTTTTCTTTCTTGGTTGTTCTGCAAATTAAACACCACTCCCTTTCTTTTGAGCCCTGTTACAGCCATTTTATTTTGCGGACGCTGCCAGGGTATTATGAAAATCAGTTTCACTGGAGTGGCGAAGCAATGAATGCAATATCAACAAATTGTAAGGCTCTTAGGCAACTCCTTTAGATTTGATATGGTACAAATCTACAAATCGCTGGTGCAAGAATACAGCTGTGCTAGGGAGAGAGGCTCTTCTTGCAGTCTCTTCGCGTTAAGAGCGCAGCACACGAAATGGTTCACGAGCTATTCGCGCTGATGCCTGCTGTGATCGCGCGTGCATAGCAATCACAACCACGCCGTCGGGATCAAACAAGGAGGTTTAGAGGTTCGAAATTCATGGCTGCTCCTGGAGCCATCACAGCCTTTACAAAACTGAAACTATAACCGTTTCGATAAAACCAATATACAATGTTTAAGCCACGTTTCCAGGCACGGAGCTTGATGGTTTTCGCATTCTGTGGCTAAAGTCTGGTGCTGCAGCGCATTACGGCGCTAATAGGCGAGTTTGACACAGCAGGGGTGGTTTTTCGCAGGATGGCGCACGTAAGCAAGTTTGATACAAAATTGCACAATGGCACACCTGTTCGACCCCTGTAAGTGTAATCATTACATGATGAATCAATAATATCTTTAAATATTAAATATCATCAAAGATTCATGTATGGGCTAAAGAAAATCCCACTGCTAACTTTCTTTCTCTGAAGTGCTGCCCTTGCACAAGTTTACTTAGTATATGAAGTGGGTGCTCCATGGTGACACACAAATTTTCAAATCCAACCTTTTTGCATTGGGCCTGTCCATGGCGAACTCGAGGAGATCTTCACAACTGACATGGTCACTGTTCTTGTAGATGGTTGGTAGCGATGGAGCATCAGTTGCGAGATGGTCTAAGCTGTCAATCCCTTCCTGGATCTGGTTCTCAAATGACTCATCGGGGTTACTGAAAAGAAAGAAATACCTAAATGTGTCCTATAGTATTATGTAGTACAGCATGTTATGAACACCAGTTAATTATGTAAAGAGAAGCAATGACTTTCTTTTTTTTTCACCTACTAATTTGCATAGAAATGTTCTGCTTGATATTCCCTGTTGAGTGGGAAGGCTGCCCTTCAGAACTTCTCAAAATTCTCGATAGATTTAGATTAAACTTGCTCAGTTTGTGTATATTTTTATGTCGATTTCAAGTGTGCAATTATTTTTTTTTATACACATCTAGTTTCTAAAATATTAAACATTTCACATACCTTTTGGGAGAAATATACTGCCTAAACTGGACCAACGCCTCCTCTAGAAAGATGCCTGCAATTTGAGCGGAAAAGCTGGTTCCCGGCCCTCTCCTGTTCTCTCCTCTTCTGGTGCCCAAACAGAGTCGGCATCAAGCACTCCCTGCGACAGTTGTTTTAAACCTTGCAGCCTCAGAGATTAAATCCATGTCTACTGCCGTCTCAGAGGCAACACGGTCGTGTCTTTGTGAAGGCGTCACTTCCGAGTCGAGCGAAAGTAGTAGTGTTGGCTCCGAGCACTCCGTGCAGAGAAGGCACTGAACTACGAGGAACATCCCATTCCCATGAGAAAGCGTGCGATGTCGCAGGCACATTTCTAGAGGAGGTGTTGATTGGACGGTCCACAAAGTATATCATAATTAGTGAGAAAGAACATACAGTGATGCCAAGGAATGTACATTATTAGTAGTAATTGTAATGGAAATGTGAAGAAAAAAAGGTGGACGAAAAGATAACTTGCCAGCCCCTGGCAAGTTATCTTTTCGCGCACTTTTCTATTTTGACATTTACATTACAGTTACTACTACCAATAACGTCCTCTACACATTCCTTGTTATCACTGTATGTTTTTCTTATTATTATTGTGTCTTACAGACAAAAACGAAAAAATGAGCCCTTAAGTTTACATTTCTTTCCACCAAAGTATATCAGCATAGGACAATATTCTGCAATGTAAAATGTATGCAGTAAAATAAGAATTGATGTTTAAGCAGAACTTGAACCAAAGTTTGAAACATTTGAAAGTGATTCCACATCGAGCTAGGTGCTCCCTAATGTTTAACATATAACTTTTGTTCAAATTTATTCAGAACATCCATTTGTGGTTAGAACACCTACTTCGTAATTCTAGGAGGTTAGAAAAAATCTTTGAAAGGGGCGCATGAAATGTTTCATATTCTAAATAATATGAAATATTTCAAACCAGCACATAAATATGCCAAAACTAAGCAAGTTTTAACAAAG
Organism: Rhipicephalus microplus; assembly: GCF_043290135.1. NCBI lineage: Eukaryota > Metazoa > Arthropoda > Arachnida > Ixodida > Ixodidae > Rhipicephalus > Rhipicephalus microplus. The sequence goes on along the minus strand of NC_134702.1, from coordinate 5,264,713 downwards.
AATTGAAGCAGTAAGGGCAAATATTTCTGCTTTTTTGCAGGCAAGGACAGACCTGGATGTTCGCACTGGCTTTGTTGGGGGACAGCGTGGCTCAGCTATGCTTTTCTTTGCTTCAACAGCTGCTATCCGTTCATTTACAGAGGCCTGCCTCGCTGGTGCAGGAGGCGACTCGCTACTGGAGTCCTTACACGCAGTCTCTGCGGCCACGCTGCCGGGAAGCAAGAGTAGCGGGTGCTTCCTTTGGTGATGTTTGAGCACTTGTGCAGGCTTTGTGCGGTCTCTCGGCGGCAAAGGCAGAGGATTCGCTTCGGCCTCTGCCTGCTGCTGCAAGGGTGGTGGCGGTGGAGCTCCAAGCCCATTTCTCGGTGCACTGCCTGAGATGACCGCATTGGCAGCCAAGCGTGCAAGCGCAGCCGTGTGTGGAGTGGTGGGCCTGCAACTGCTGGGGATGCCGTGACGATTGCCTCTGACGCGAGGCTGAATTTGGATGCCACTCCTAATTCGTCTCAGTGGGTTGACGTCGGCTCCTGCATCCAGGGGTTCAATGCCCGTCACAGGTGCGGGCGTCAGTGTCGGCTCGACCACCACTAGTTTTTCTGGCCCTTTGTCAACGAGACTATTGTATGCTTCTTTGGCCTCCTCAGTGAGGGAGTCCTGTATGTCGGGAATGGCCTCTGCTTCCTCTGAGAAAGTGCGCCTTCCCAATTTAGGGCTTGACTTGAACTTGAAAGAAAACTTTCGTTTGTTTGGTGAACTGGGGGTGCGTGGGCTGTCCTGGGTGGCATCAGACTCCGAACGACCATCCATCTCCTGCATACTCTGTGCAGCAGCTTCCTTGGCTATTGCAATAGCCGTTTCAAGCGTCTGTTCCTCAGCAGCCGAAATGGGTTTGACTGTTGCAAGCTGCTTCTTCTTGAAAGTGCCGCCCGCAGAGGAAGGTTTGGGTGTCTCCTTTGGAGGCTCACTTTTAGCAAAGCAGTCATCTTTGGGCACTTTGTCCAAGTCAAAGTTGAGTTGAGTTGTCTCAAGAGCTCGAAACACTTCGTCCATCAAAGAGGGGCCCAAGTCCAGAGTCTGCAAGAGTAAGTTAATTATAGACATGCCCTATTTACTGCCTGAAAGTACATATCATGCATCCTGCTAGCAATATGTAGTGCAGCACTAACATAGCAAATTTAACTGAGGTATTCATAGAAAGCCAAGTAACGCTCAACAAGCAAAATATCAAATTTTGTTTCATAAGTAAGATTAATAAGAAACCCTGGAGTTCAAACACACAGGGCCCACAGCGATGGCTCAACCAGCAATTATTAGAAAATGTAACTCAATAAATTTAACAAATTATGGCCACTCAAAAGGCTCGAAAAGTAAAGCTCTTGAATATAAATATACAAGCAACATGAATATGCAAGCAGAGCAATCGATTTAGTATACGCTGTTTAGTTACTGCATACAAAATACAACTTTTTTTTCTTTTTAGGCAAGCAACTTTAAAACCACTAAAAAACACTTACTTCAAACTTCGGACTCTCAGTAGCATCCATTTGTTCCTCATCACTTATTTCATGATATTCATGATCAGGTTTCTGGCCATCTTTTCCCGACATGCTCTTTACATCAAGTGGATTAGAAAGTTTCAAATCCAGGGGCTTGGCACAGATTTCTTTTTCAAGGATGTACTCCTTCGCCAGATCCTTCTCACTACTGGTATCTGACCAAGTTTCTGCAAAGCATACATGTTGACAAATCTTTTGTCTAGGGTTTGAATGCACATGAGAACATTTGAAAGGACAAAAAAAAGGAACAACTATAAAAGAAAAGGCTGTGATGCCATTTTTCTGCTAGATTCATGTACTTCATTAAAATTGATGATATAGGTACAATCTCTCATAAAATGAAAAAAAAAAGCTTTTGGGGGAAATGCTTTTACTTTGTAGACCAAAAGAATTGTGTAAGTCGACAAATTCCAGGTTTATGAATTTGTTTTTAGGCTTTCATAAACAAGCCAACAACTTAAAAAGCCGGAGTATCGTTGAACGAAACTAGGTTCACTGAAATTTACAAAAACAAGAAAGCCGCGCTCAAGAAGTAACTTATCTTAAAGCCTTTCAGACAAAAAACACATTGACGCACCCAATGCAGGACCGCTTTTGCCATCAACAGTCGAGCTCGAACCGTTTAGGAGAGGTGTCATATCTGAAGAGTCTGAGGAGTCCTTATCTTCTTGAGGCTTATCTGCAAATGCCATAGAAGATTGTAGAGGTGTCTTGTTTCCTGTGTCTCTAAAGGAAAGCAGCAGTGGGTTCATTTTGTAAACTTCTTTTAAGGATGCCTATGTCAAACAATGAATGACGGATAATTTTTTATTTAACTCTACAGTCATTAATTTCACAGTTGTCAATTGGTTAATAGAAAAGAAAATTAAAGTCATAGTTTCATCTCTAAGCACTACTACAAGTTGACCTGGTTGGGATAACTTATTCTTTATGATTTTTTAACATGAAAGCACAGAGATGCACAAGCACTTTTTTTTGTGCAGCTCTCCTTTCTTCCTCTGTTACTGCGAGTAAAAATCGTAGCGAAAATTCATTTTTGAATTTCATAGAAATATCTCTGCCCGTGGATGCCAGAAAGACATCACAAATTTTAAAGTGTCCCCCTCCCCCTTTTTTATTTTGTACATGTTGGCTCAACAGAATTTCCTCACACTTGGCATGTCAAGTCTCTAGCCCTCTTTATAGACAACGTACTTAAAATTTACTTAATGAATATTTTTAGGTCAGGACAGAGGCTGTTAAAGCCTGTGATGTCACAACAAGTAGGCGCAAAAACTTCAAGGTCGTGTCACCACCTGTGCTTCCTTCTTGTATGTTTTCTTGGTTACCAGATGTTGTCTCACAGCTAGAGTGATTGTTTTGGTGTTGTGAAAGGGTTGTAGTATACCAATAAAAGAAACCTTGTCATTTTAAAGTTCAAATCTGCAAATTAAAATAGGCAACATGCATCAACTTCTACTTCACATGTGACACTAAGCTTAATTATAATAAGTGGGCTTTCACATGCCAAAACTATGATATACTATAGCTACTAGCCACGCCTAGTGAAGGGCACCAATAATTTCAACCAGCTGGTGTTCTTTAACATTCGACGAAATTTAAGCACATAGGCCTCTAGCATTTCGCCACCATCGAAATGTGATGCCTGCAGCCGTGATATAAGCCGTGTCCTTTTGATCAGGCACTAAGCTCGACAATAGCTCTAGTCTGATGCAACTATAGGAGTACGAGGTATTTCTTCCTCAAAGGCAGATGCATGCAAGCCTGCACTAATGGGCACACAGCACCAGAGACTGTTGCTGCAAGCCTGACGACTAGTGACGTTGCCTACAGAGAACACTGCCAAGTGCACGAGCAGGAATAATTCTTTGGTTGGCAGAGGTGATCGGCTGACATGCTTTGATCATCCGGTAAGGGCCACCACGGACTTCTCAAATAGCAGCATATACCAACATGCCTTCCTTGTTACTATGCAAGGTAACCAAAAGATATTACACTAAGAGGGCCACCACTGGCCTGTCACCAATTTATCTAGGTAGTGTTCGCAGAGGATGGCTTTGAGAGAAACTGGAGACGAGCGTAGCACGACAAACACACTTTATACCCTGAATGAACAAAACCAATACACAGAATTCGCAATCACTCAGTAATTCAATAACACTCAATAACAATCAACATACACGATCAAATACAAACTGACTGTAGCTCAGTCCCATATTATTATTAGTCCTAAACGCTAGCCCTAAGCCAATATGGTGTCAACAACAGAATGTTCTTACAGCTTGTCACGTTGCAATTCATTGCCCCTTGCTGTATCGACGCTTTGTCGAGTCCTGCGTCTTTGATGGGCTGCTCCACTTTTTACGGTTGCCGTCGGTTGATCCCACCGCACGAACCACTCTTCCTCATTGCCAGTGTCCTGATCCTCCTCTCAATCTTCGGCCTCGCCAGGCTTAGCTCATCATGGACTTCCCTGCTAACGTGTCTACTCTGCTGACTGGTGTGGGCGGCTATTGTCCTGGCGCAATGTGGGATTGCTGCACCTCTACCAGGAACTGCTGGGCAAGGGTGCGGCAAGTCCAGGATGCCTCACTCGAGACCTCCGAGGTCGACGTCCACTTCCCCGGCCCTTTTCACGCCGATATCCTTCAGGACCAGGCGGTTATGCTGCTCCCGTCACCATAGCGACACTTGTTTCCCACATCTTTGTAGCTAGGAGCCCCAACGCAGAGTGCCAGCTCACCCTCTCGGATTTTTCATCATGGCTCGGGTCATGTGCCACGAGCCCTTTTCCGACCAATCTCCTGCTTCGTCATGGCTTGTGCCACGAGCCCTTTTCCGACCAATCTCCTGCTTCGACATGGCTTGTACACGTTTCCTCGGGTGACCTTTTTTCGTCTAGTGCGATGTTGCCGTGATTCCTCGTTCGGCACGAGCCTTGTGCCTCTTACTCATGACATGGCCCCACAAAGCCATGCTTACACCTGATGCTCAGCAAGAAATGTGCAAAGATGCAGAATAGGCTGACACACAATGCATCTTTAGCATGCACGAATAGAAAAATAGGTCCACTCACAGGGATTCACTACTTGCTTCGGAAGCTGTCCATACTTATCGCCGAGAAAACCTACATCTCCAAAAAATGCTCCATCAAGGCCTATGTGACCGGTATGCTTCAAGTCACCCTACAGGTAGAAAAAAAATTGTTTCAAAAGAAGAGTTGTTACATGAAATGAATTTCGTTGACCCGAGAAAAGAACAAAAACTTAAGCCCAAGAACTCGCTTACACACGAAAGCATATTGATGAAAACGGTAATGACTATCACTAGTCTTACATTGAAACTAAATTTTGCATTTTGTCAATATACAGGCAGCCACGGCAATCAAGACTTTCACAGGTCTGTATCAAACTAAAGACCTGTGGAGCCACAAAAGAAACCAAGAATGTAAAGAACGCAACTACTACAACTCACCCATACAGCGGTTATTGAAAGGTCACAAACAATTCTCTATTGATAACATCTGTTCATACAGAACTCCAGTTGTTTCCAGTGTACTTTGTCCACTGTTGCTCCTAATATACACTGACGGCCCTGTACGTCACATTTTGTGGAAAATTTCTTTGTTTGCAAATGACAGCATCGTTTATCACCAGCTTACAGTGACAATGACATCGACATCTGCAGGTAGCCTTTCGAGTGAAAGGCTACCAACTATGCTGCTCGCATGATTGGGGATGCTATCCCTGAAACTAAGTTCACTTCTGCTGGAGTGTCAATCATATAGATACCGAAGCTACCGAAGCCAATAAATATTTTTACACTTCTAGCATGCGAACTTGCTCACTGTGCTGGGCAGCCTGGGAGACCTTCAGACTCCAACCTAATGGTCTTTAGGGATGTTCTCACTTTTAACGAGGTGACCAAACATTATCAGCTGGACAGAAGAATCTTCCCCTTCTTCATATGCAACTTCGCTTCGTAGGGCCCAGGCATCTACCCTCCGCATGCTTCAAACCAGGTCGTACCACAGTCTTCGTTCCCACAGCCAGTTTATTGAAAGTATTGATCCAACATGCCCAGATTGTGGCGCCGTATCTGCGTTAGACCACATGCTCTCACAGCTCCACATCTCCGTATCTACGTTAGACCACATACTCTGGCAGTGCTCATCATCACGCGATTCTCGGCACATGACCAAAGGAGAATGTAGCTTTGCGCTCAGGAGCTCAGAACTTGCACATCAACTCTGGGCTGTCCAGAGGGCCTACGACGCGACGGTGAGGCTCGGCCTACCCTTTCCGACGTGGGAGCGGCCCGCTGCTCTACCTCCTTGAGGTAGTGTTCCTCAGGACCTCAATAAAGTTTTGTGTCTGTCTGTCAGACTGGCAAGAAATTTCTCCTGCAATACCTAATCATCTCTAAAACAGAGAAATACTAGAGTAACATAGTAATGTATTCATGACGAAAATCCCAGCCTGACATAGACCCATCTATGAATGTTTAAAATACCATTACTTTCAATCAAATAGGCCTCAATCATCCATTCTTTTTCAGTGCATACAATCCTCATTTCATATTCTATTGATGAGGTAATTCATGGCTTTTTAAGCTTAAGAAAACTCTTACACCCAAAATATACATGAAATGTTTGACATTTGAAAAACTATACATTGTGCTGGAAAAATAACTGCATATTTGAAATCTGCACACAAATATATATACCCCAGCTAATTCCAACAATACTGATCAAGAATTAAGAGGAAAATTTAAAGACCAGTGGCTTCCCTTGAAACAATGACACACTGATACAAAATACGTTAATATTTTGTGCCAGTGCATTGTTTGTTACAGTAAGTTTCTTGTAACAAGGCTCCTCAGTAAACCAGCATGAAATCAAGCAAATTAAAAAAAAAAAGCATGGCGAACAAACCTGAGGTCCTGAAATCATCTCTGGCCGCAGTCGACTGCGGCGACCACTGGCATAGGCCGTACCAGCGCCTGAACGAGGATCAAACCGAGTGAAACTGCCGCTGGCTCGACTTGAAGGCAGATTGTGGCCAAGATATGCAATCGTAGCAGCCGGATTAAAGAGACCAGTCTTTCCTGCAGCTGTGACACCTTTCCACAGGGACCATGCATCAGGCCTGCACAACACAAGCACAGCTTGGCCAAGTTGTTCTCGAAACAGTAAATTGGTTATACGCATTGAATTTCTGCACACAACATGTGCTTCCAATCATATAACTGTGCGATGCAAACCTGTGCCAACATCAATGAAAAACTAAGTATTCCTGTGCTGTTCTCCAAGTAAGCCTATACTACTGAAAAAGGCAGAAGTTCAAGGCAAGGCGAAAGCTCGAAGATTTGAGAAATTTTTGCACATGCAGTTTCGCTGACGAGACCGCTTCTCGAAACAAAAGCTTCAGTGACAGTCTCTGTTTAAGATTATTCTTTTGTAGTATTACTGAAAGCCACATATTGAGCACTTTCTGAGGAATCAAGTTGGATGTCCCCCCTTTGCCCGTTCATTCGTTCAAACAAAGCAGTGCTAACCTAGGAGGCCACATATTTTATGCCTATCGCAGGACAAAGGCCACTCCCAGTAATATCTAGTTTATCCTGCTTTTCACGGGCCATTTTATTCTTGTGAATCTTTCAATTTCACAATTTCACCTAATTCACTGTTATCCTTGGCTGAGTTTACCATTTCCTCATTATTCCAAGAAAATAAAGTCGGGCAAAGACACCTTTAATTTGTACCTTGACACAATACAAGATATTCAGGTAACGAATGCAGTAGACTCTCATTGAACAAAACCTGAAGAGACTGCGAGAATGTGCTCCATTTTAGAACACTAAAGGAAAATATTGAATCAATGTTGATTGTTGAAATAGCAGTCCAGAAACCTCGTGTTGCTGGTTTTTTGGTAAAGAAAGTGCTTATTTTGAAATAAAAGCACGTGTTATTTGTCCGCATCATGTTAGTGCACTTCAAATCACCCACACCTGACAGCAGTCTCAATAAAACTTGTTGCTGGGCTAGTTGGTTATTTATCATATCATGACATAATTAGCACAACCTTGACTCTCTCAAACACTTACTCATCGACCCGAGTAACATACAAAACACTCAGCGATAAGTGTCATGTGTGTTACTCGGGTGGATGTGCGAGTGTTTGTGAAAGTCAGGGTTGGCTAATTATCTTACAGTATGAAAGCAGTCTTTCAGACCTCAGTGTTACTGTGCCCAACGATGCCCGCCTTTACTAAGCGGCCACTTACAGCAGTAGAAGCAGAGCAAAAGTGCAGAAGCCACAGTAGCAACGATGGCCACTGAACATTTTGCTGCAATCTCGGAGGCCATGATTCTGCTTGCTTAGTTCAACTGAGCCCCACTAAATGGCACCACCGAACCAGTTTAATCAGGCCAAAACGAAATTTTTTAACCACTCGTGCCATTTCCCATAGTAACGCCAGGTGGTTCTTTTTTTCTATAACTCAAACAGAAACAGGCAAGCAGCATTTTATTACGTCTCTTGATGCACAGAAGGTTCTTTTTTTTTATTGCAGCTGGTTTGATTACTAGTTATTAATTGTAGGCGGACACTCATGTCATTGGGATCATTTTGCAAATGCCTCAGTAACGTATGCTGACGGGCTCGGCGTGTAGCTGTGTAAATACATCGTTGGCGCAAACTTCAAAGAAGAGACTCGGAAAAGCGCACACTCGCGACTGACATTTATTGAACAGAAGCTCATCTTATAAAACCCTCACGCACAACCACAACCACATGAAAAGCCTAACTAACTATAATCACAACCTATCAGATAGAAAAGCAAATTCATTATCATACAATGACAAGGATGGAACACTGATACATTGTTCGCCAAATTGCCTAATATACATCGCTTCTGCCAAATCACGTGCCACTTTGTTCACGTGCCATCTTGCCAAGAAGCAAAGGTGAATTGGCAGAAGCGATGTATATTAGGCAATTTGGCGAACAATGTATCAGTGTCCCGTCCTTGTCATTGTATGATAATGAAATTGCTTTTCTATCTGATAGGTTGTGATTATAGTTAGTTGGGCTTTTCATGAGGTTGTACGCATGTGTGAGGGTTTCATAAGATCAGCTTCGGTTCAATAAAAGTCAGTTGCAAGTGTGCGCTTTTCAGAGTCTCTTCTTTTGTCTTCTTTCAAGTTTGTGCCAACGATGTTTTACACTGCAGATGTCTCACTCGTGGCGCACGTCGTGTGATACATTTAGCTTAATTTATTGGTAAGTAAAGCACTTCTGTTGATAATGTTGCTGTTTTAGACATTGTCTTGCACTGAGCTTTCACTCAGACATATATTGTTCGTTGCCTTTAGTGCCTCTTTAACAGTTCTATTTACCGAGACATGAACAAAGGTGCAGAGTACAAGTGCAAAACCAGTCTTGTCAGCAGCACCTGTTTCAATTGAGCAGAAGTTCCGTTTCAGGAATATTTCTGTTCACCGAGAGTCTACTGTATTTGAGATATAGATACTACTGCCGCGATTCTCATATCCATTACAGTACTGTCACGAGTGTATGTTAGAATACTTAAACAGATTGGCTAGTGTCCTGTTATAGAACCAAGATAATGTAGAAAAATACGGCTATGCACAAAAATGTGATCTTAAAAATTTTGTAACTATGGCAAACATTGTTCAGAATGAAATGTATATTAATATCTTAAAAGTTTCGTCTTTCTCGATCAAAGTGTGTTAGTCTCATACCGAAACAACTTATTGGGTTTGCTAAGGCTGGTTAACAGTACAAATCTTCACATGCTGCAGTGTCAGGTGCTTTTGTAATTATTCAAAGTTGTTTTTCTGCTTGCTGACCATGCAGGTTGCCATCTAATCGCAAGAACATCGGTAAGAAGCCTCAGCACGATGGCACAACTAATACCATGTAGTTTTATCTTGTATGCGAACATGTTATCATTAACGCAAAGCCGGATAACCGGACACTTGTACAGCAGCCACAACACTGGCATCTTATGTGACACACTGTGTATGCATGAAGGACCTAAAACAGTAACAAATTTCAGTTTTTCATTTGCTGGCATAAAGCATTTGTTACCAATATATTCCCCGATCTTGTTCAGCCCAAAAACATCTTGTGTCCCACTACGCTATTCACAATTACACAATAAACAGGAACCGTAGGACAAAAACGGAAAGTAATTTGGCAGTACACTGCACCTTCAAAGTTTGCATTATGCACAGATGCATACCATGCGTACCATTAGGCCTTCAAGTATAAGGTCAGCATTCATCACACTGACCAGATTAGTTGTCTTTGCAAATGAGTCAAGGAGTGGTTGGGATGAATCCACCTGGCTTCATTTCGCATCTTTTTGTTTTTCCCCTCTCCATGAAGCAAATGGGGGACTGAAGGCAGAGCTAACCCAGAACACTTACTTAGCGGTAAAAACGGTATATATATGGACACTCTCGGGGGGTGTTTGCCGTTGCTGCCATGATTCGGAACAAGTCTACATTGATAACATGCCCCACGCATCGTAACTTTCACGAGCGAGTAAAAGCGTGCGAGCAGGTAAGAGTGCCCAAGCATTGCTGAATCAGAGATCAAATGAGTCGGCCCATCTCTATCGCCTGGAAGGCGCACTAGAAAACATCTCCCCGCATGTTATTTCCGGAGCCCTCCACTACGGCGTCTCTCATAATCATATGATGGTTTTGGGACGTTAAACCCCACATATCAAGCCCAACGAATGAGGCAGACAAGGGTGCGCTTTTCTAGAGGCAGGGGTTTCAAATCTGCTTTGTAGACGTCTACATACAAGAACATTTGGAACTCTGGATGCTGAAAATCTTTCTCGTCCGATTTTTCAGACTTCCTGCACGAGTTTTAGCTACAAAACAGCACTATTTGCACCCCACCTTCTCTGCCACATCTAGCATTTCCATGTTGAAACCAGCGATTTTCTTTAGTCAATACATTCCCAACCGTGGTGCAGTTTAAAAAGCAGCTTTGCTGCAATACGAGAATATAATGAGATGAAGTGCGTTGAAAATTTGAACGGGTCAGTTTTTGTCAGGTGCCGCCTGCATTTGTCGTTGGAAAGTTTGAACAGTTCAAATAGTAAAACTTCCAGTGCAAATCTAATCGAATAGCAAACACTATTTGAAAAATATTCAAAATTTCGAATATTCACACAGACCTAGTTTTGCATGTATTGCATTTTTTTTGTAGTGTTAGCACTATGTTTAGATTACATGTTTCATTACTAATTATGTCTTACATACAGCTGGCAAGCTTGCCATTGGAAGCCTGGTTAATAAATGTTCACTTATTCATTTGCTCGATGGCATAACTTGTCTCCGTGTGTTCCATGAGAGTGAGTCACTTGTAAATTTTTCAAGCACCGCTGTTAGCACTGCTATCTAATGAGAGTTGCACAATAACAAAAAATAAAAGAAGACTGCACTGTGTAAAAGACAAGTAAAAAAGCCAACCTAGACGAGCATGCAGATTGCAAATGAATTAACGAGGAAGTTTGCCTCACCTTTTGTCCAGCACTGTAATGACATCACCTGTTCGGTAGTGCAAGGCATCTTTTTTGAGCTTCAGTGAGCCAGAGGTGTCCAGGCAGTCCGCAATAGCCTGCACTTGCTCGGGCTTGCACTGAAGGAAAGAAGCAAGCAGCCTGAGGGCATCTCGTTTTGCCAATCGCAAGAACCATGTTTCTAAAGCTTCCCTACCAGAGGAGTGTCTCATCTGTGAAACTTTACTGAACTGCATGTCAGCCAACAGGAGTGTTGCTGCCCGAATGATTACTAAGCATAGGCATGACAGCTGTATAGTGGCACTTCTTGACAACAAGACTGCCCCAACACATAACATCTCATGAATGAAAGTTGTATGGTCACTAAATTAGTGCTCTGAAGAAGCCTGCAAGCTTGAGAGTTTTTTCGTTTGAAATGCTTAACTAAGTGTATTGTGCAAGCTAGCACAATTATTTATTTATTTATTTATTTATTTATTTATTTATTTATTTATTTATTTATTTATTTATTTATTTGCAAACATGGAAACACCGGGACACAGAGGAAAGAGAGATAGTAAGCTAGCACTGCCACCTGGAGGGGCACAATGCCTGCTCACTCTTTCTGGAAGAGGGAAAAAACAGAGGAAACGAAGATAAGAGGAGAAAAAGAGGAAAGAAGAGAGGGAAGTAAAGAAAAAATAATAAAGACTTAGACAAGTATAAGCAAAAAGAATTTTTTTTTTAACCCAACTATAAACGGGTTGCCAGGTCCGCAGAGTTTACTTGCATCAATCACTGCAAAATGAACATAAGGTCGCATGTACAATGACGCTTTCGAAGCATTTCGTGAATGCATGGTGTCTATACACTGGAAAGATCCACACGCCATTATCGTGCATCGGGCATTGCTGTGAACGCCTACGTAACCCGGAGGTCTAAGCTCATCATTTCTTAGAGTGGTTTCTTGGAAAGCTATAACATCTACACTTGTGTGAGAATGAACATGAAAGAAGTTAGCTTGTCTTCTTTATTGTCTTCATTTTGCTGATCTGTGGTTTCCTCTTTTTATTATAATAAACCACTTTGTTCACAAAGCAACCTTAATGAACATGACAGATTGTGCAAAGTTTATAAAACATGCAGAACTCTGCACAGCACAATAACAATACAATTAAACTGCCGACAAACAAGAAAAATAGAGGTGAATCCAGCACAGGCAAGAATGAAGAAATGAATTGAAACCATAGGGTGAATGTCAACATAATATTTCAAGCCCTGAATTTCCCTTTCTTTCAGACTAATTGTAACTAATACAACAAAGGATTGCTAGTAAAAAACAAAACTGACTGGACATTCAAAAGGACATACACTCAAGAGAGGATAAGCTAACTCATGCAGACTTCAGAAAGGGTACTGAAGGTGCTAAAATGATAACACAATTATTAATAAGAAAGAAAGCTATGTAAACACGTTAATTCTACTCTTAAACCTCCTCTGTCCCACATTAAGAATGCACATGTTGCACTAGGCTTGTTCAAATATTCGGATTTGAGTATTCGAACGAATATTACAGTATTTGAATCGCTTCAATCTGAATTAAAATTTTTGAAAGTTTCTAAGTGCATCCAAGATGAACGAATACATGTAAATCAGACAGCATGTAACCTCTGCAAAAGTGGTTTAATTTTAGCAGAAGGGTGCTAAGCCCTGAAAGTACCTATCCAAATGAACATTACTCTGCATGTAACTCCCTGTAAAAGTGGTTTCACTGCAGTGAAGTGATGTTAAACCATAAAAACATATGCAGAAGAAATCTGCACTGCCGCGAAGCCCAACATTAAAGGGGTCATGACATGGTCACCCAACGAGTGATGGATTTCGGTGAAAGACGAAGGTAGAGGGTCAAATACGCTTGTACACGTGTGAAAACTGGACTGTAAGAGATCATTAAGAGTGAAAGTTCCTTTCGAAATGAGCTTTTTTGTTTCTTGTTGGATGTTGATGAAAATTGGCAAAGACACTAAAAATGGCCTCGCAGTGCTTCCATAAAAACTTCGAAGTGATAACACAAAAACTTGATGAGATACAAATTAGCCTACATTCACAAACCAACCTCTGCCTTATCCCACATTTTCCTCAACTTCCTGTGCCCTCTACATGCGTTAAAAAGGCCCAAAAATGGTAACAGTGTGAAAGATAGGGACAAGACTGGTTCATGTATACTGGTCCGATTTGTTTATCATGCGCATTAAATATTTAAAACCGATAAGAAAAACTCAAGGAAAGTAAAGGTTCAAAACCGATAAGAAAAACTCGAGGAAAGTATGAGGTTGGTTTGTGAATGCGTGCCTTACTTCTTCATTAAACCTCGTGGAGGGGCTGGCGGATTTTTTAAATGACAAAAATAGTAATTACTGAACGCGCAACCGAATGTATGCTGAAGAGGGCTGCATTTGCAAAATAATTTTTTTGCAACACTAAACTTTCTAGTTAACATTTTCTCCAGCAACACTGCAATGAGCACACTTGCACTGCAAACAAGAAATCCTACGAAAAATTCTTTAGGGAGTGAAATGAAAAACTAAGATCGCAGTCCCCTGAAGCACCATTCAAGGAGCGTTACAAACCAAACGGAATGAAAATATGTGAAGTGGTTGCCAAGATATCTGCTCCACGAGCTGAGCATAAGTCTCACCTTTTTTACGTCTCTAAGATACTTAAAAATTGTGGTCTTAGGTTTGTCTTGTGATATTTAACTTCTCAGGCATGTGGCCTCTGCCCAGTTTGCCTTTATTGCCATTTTTTCTTTCATAACTTTTTTTTACAAAGAACAAGTATAGATTTTAAACCAAGATTTCTCTATGAAGGAGTGGTGTGATAGTAAGCATGACAGAATAGATTGTAATTGAATCACGCCATATACTGAAATGATTAGACTTTTTTGTGTGTTCAAGCTGTCATTAGCGTAATTAGGTCCTTCTTGATCACAAATAATCCCCGAACATTCTTTTATAGAGAGAAGTTTATTGCATAAGAAAAATGGCTCACACCATGACAGCCCAAGCCTTCCTTCCAAATTACTAACAGTTATTAGCAGAAAACTGGTGGCACAAAAATTGTTCTAGCAGTTTATTTAATGACGCGAGTCAGGCACAGAAACTCGTGCCCCTGCTTCATACATACTCTTTTGCTACTCTAGCCGTGGAACGCATTATCATACGGCCGGTCGCGGAAACGCTAATCTATGGAGCTTTCATTGTCTCGGAACATTCATAGATGCTCGCGGCGATACCAAGAAAAGCTCCAAGCACGTCTAAATTGCATCACAAAAGCTTATTGACAGCCCTTTATATGATCGTGAAGTGTGAAGTGCGCGGCCGCGTGCACAGCGCAGCCAACGCGTGATGCACTTGCTGGCGGCGTTCAGCGACGATTCGCGAAATGTGTACCGACGATGACAGAAAACTGGCGCGCACTGCGCTTTTTATCGCATTTTCGAATGCCGACGCGCGATACTGCTAGCCGCTGTTCCGAGCAATCCTTGGCAGTGGAGGGGCACGGGAGGGGGGGGGGGGGGGTGACAAGCATGACCGTGTTGTCTGCTGCCGATGCATAAAATGCCCGTCCGCGGTTCAGAGGAGCTAGCGAGTGATAATGCTTCGTTGCTTGCGAAGAAGCACATTGCCATGAGTGCTCTAGCGCGGCGTTATTGCCCACAAAGTTCGTCTCGCCGTCAACGGAGTTAGGCCTAAAGACAACTCCGATGACGCGTCGCATTGTACACCGCAAGCCTGCTTGTAGTAATCTGATCGTGAATCCACTTACAGTCCCGTTTCTTGCGAAGAAGCACGTTGCACGAGTGCTCTAGCATGGCATTTTTGCCCGCAAAGTTCGTCTCGCCGTCAGCGGAGTTAGGCCTAAAGACAACTCCGATGACACGCCGCACTCGTAGATGGTACGCCCGCTCGTAGTAATCTGATCGTGAATACACTTACAGCTTCGTTTGATTGCAAAGAGGCATGTCGCCAAGAGTGCGCTAGCGTGTTGTTCTTGCCCGCAGTCTCGCCGTTAGCGGAGTTTGGCCTAAAGACGACTTCAATTACGCACTGCGCTCGTAGACTGTGTGCCCGCTCCTAGTAATCTGATCGTGCATCCGCATACAGCTCCTAACTAAAGTGTAATTATATCCAAAGTGATCATCGAGCCGTGAACACATAACGAAGTAGCAATTCTCGACAGCTATGTCCTCACGACGCACAAGCAGCAGACAACGATCTTCCGGAGCGAGCATCGGGCCAATGGCGAGCGAGCTGGAGCAACATGGCGGAGACAGCCAATCAGGGGCCTCAAAACGACCCTCAAATATTTGCTTTTTGTGTGCTTGCTTTTAATGGGAGGAGCCAGCTGAGACGGGAAATTTGAAGACGGAGAAACACTCTTTCCAATGAGCCTAAAAAGACTGCTCCCGGCCGCGCCCTCGCAAAGCTATAACGTTTTGAAAAATCGACATTTTCTCGCCATTTCCAGAAAAACTTTCGCTACCTATGATGGTGAAACGAATTTTTAGAAACACTTCTGTATGGTTTTCAGTGTACCTACTTTGGAATCAGATAAAAAAAAAAAGGACTCCACCAACTGCTGGCGACCGCCATTTTGTCATGGCATGCGTGACGTCACAAGCTGAAAAAGCAGTGTCGTGTGCTACCAAACAGCACCTTCCGCCCGCGGTCAGTGTTGAGAGTGTTGC
Source organism: Rhipicephalus microplus (assembly GCF_043290135.1). Lineage (NCBI taxonomy): Eukaryota > Metazoa > Arthropoda > Arachnida > Ixodida > Ixodidae > Rhipicephalus > Rhipicephalus microplus. The sequence goes on along the minus strand of NC_134702.1, from coordinate 5,248,864 downwards.
TGCCTACCGCGTGGTTCGCACGTGTCAGTGGGTTGCAAGTGTTGGGGTGTGTTAACGGTACCATCACCATATGCGACGAAGATCTCGTGTACGTTGTGCATTTTTGACTTCGGCTCCATCGCCACCAGCTCAAGCGACAAAGAAAACGTCGAGTACGGTGTGAACCAAGAAACCAAAGACCTCGCCGTTGTGGCAGACGTTGCAGATGGCTTTCCGCAATGACAAGTAGCTTTATTTCAAGCGTCTCAGGTTGAAAAGCCAGCTTGCGCCACGGGGGTTCATTGACGCTGCATTCGCGAGCAAGTGTTATTAGCACCGTGGAATCCGCAAAGCGTGCAGATTTTTGTTGGCTAGCATACCTGCATGCACGACTTTCAGTGCTGAACATAATAAGGGGTAGTAGCAATGCTGCGCGTTGGGACAATTGTTTTTCCATCGGTTGCTGCATGCGGCATATGTAAGCATGAGCTGAAGCGAATGGCACGCGAGTGTGACGCTAGTGTTACGATATACATTTTGACTGAATCGCTGCTTGAACTCTCTAGCATACCTCCTAAGTTTAAGGATTCTGAATCCGGAAGGGGGGGGGCTGAATTATTTGCTTCTATTTTTTTTTTTCCGGCACCAAAGAAAACCCAAGGACAAACAAAAAAACATCACAACAAGAGGGCGTGAGGGTGGGGGGGTCTCAATCACAAGCACAAACTTCAGCAATGCAGTCGGCTTGGAGTGACCGAACACACGAAGATAGGGTTCCCACTAAAGTGAGAGTCTCAAAGAATCAACACAACTAGCAGAATTTATTTCCTTCAGAACAGTTCGTGTATGTTTTACTGGAACACACGTGAACGGATGGGACGGCACAGCTGGCTGCCGCAAAAGCGCGGGTCAAAGCTTTGCTCCCTACTAGATTCTTTTGACAGGAATGCCAAAACGTGTCTGGCCCCTTTGTTATTGACAGTCTAGACTGTTTTTTTGTCGTCGCCGCCACCACCGTCAGTCACCGTATGTGTATACTTATCTATATGTATTATCACTCTAGAAAGAAAAAAGAAAGCCGCCCGCACTCGGCGCCCAGCTCGTCGCAATGCGCCAACGCGCGCTTGCTTCTGACGTGTACTTTGCCCTGTGAATGAGGGGGGGGGGGGGGGGGTTGATGCTTGTGCACGCGCTTATTTTTCAGTGGGGAGAATCATGTGCCTTCGGCTTTCACTGAAACGCTTGCATTAGTTGCTGGGGCCCACAAAGGTATCTTCGCTCTATGCACAGGCCCCGTTTGCGAAAAGAGCACGCTTTTCATACACAGCAAGGTATAACTGGTACACTTGTTAGTTTGTACTCATTCGTACCTGTGATTATGTATCGAGCATCGCTTTTTTTTTTTTGTTAAAACACCACGTTACGTGTCGAGCGGTAAACATTGTTAGTTCGCTTTCGTCTTGTGTGTATTGTTTTTGTGCGTCATTTCGACGCACAAAAACGCGTTTCGATCTGCTTGCCGTTCTCAGTGTGACATTCCAAGTTGTTACTGTCACATTCATTGCTTCGCCCTTGCGGCAAAACTGACTTTTTTTATGTATTTACTGCCTTTAGTCTACCGCTGCTTGCCCTTGGAGCTCGTAGATCGCCATCGCGCCGCCGCGACCGCGATGTTGTGCACGGCGATTGCGGCAAATAGTAGTTCCTTTTTCAATCCCCGTGGGCTTGACTGCGCACACGCCTTCAAAACAAAGTCGTTTTATGCCGTCTATGATCACATCTGCCGCAGTTTTGTCCGCAGGATTTGCGGAAAGCAGCATTGCTTTGACTGGTGAGTGTTGGACGCACGCACACTTTCGGGACAGTTATGTCGTAGCCATACATGATCTCGTCAAAAGCGACCACGGTTTCGTCAACAGCGGTTGGGGCAACGACAATCACGCACACTGTAGAAGACAGTGCGTGCGCCGATTGCACGCGTACTTGCGAAGCTTCTAGTACGCTGCTCTCGGCCTTCGTTCGACGATTTCCGTACTAAAGCTCATATCACCCGCCGCGATTCGGAAATGTGTTTGGAACATTCGAATTCAGGTCCAATAGACTAGATGAACGCCTTTTAAACTCATAATAAAATGAGGTAGGTTCGAAAAGCCTGGAGCGAATTGAGCTGCTTTTTTGTCAAGGCGGTTGGATCACGCACAAAAATTTCGTTTTCCTGGAGATTTTCATGACAACCGTACAAACCGAAGAAATGGTCCAAATCTGGGAGTCCTTGTCATCTTCCCCTTTCTTGACCCTTCTGTCACATTGTGGGGTTCTGCAGAACTAATTTGCAATTGCTACAAATTCGCTTCAAATCTAAAATTCAGTATTCAAACAAACCTAGTCAATACATACTTTCTTTCAATGATCACATTGTTTTGGCATGTGTTCAGAAATTCTTCACTAAACAATGCTTTAAAAACAACAGATGTGAGTTCATTACACAGGGAAATGAATTTCCCATTTTGAACAGTTGCATTTTTTACTACAACTGAGGATGAGATTGAGCCGAACAATTTCAAGAAATGTTCACAGGACCATCAAATAACTGCGTGTCAGAAAAAAATAACGGCATTTAACAGTAAAAAATCCAAATAAACAAAATAATGGCAGAGCTAAATAGATACAGTTCTTTGCTAAATTCAAGACTTGTGCAGAGAACCAAGCCGGCAGCTCGGCAGAAAAGAAAGTCAATTACTTTTGGCAGTGCCACTTACATCAGGCAACGTTTGAAGTATTTCAGAAAACTTTGGTCGCTTGTTTGGGTCATGCTGCCAGCATTTGAGCATGAGTGCGTAATAGTCCTTCGGGCAACAGTCAGGCTGCTCCAGTCTCTGGAGGTTTGGTTCATCTATCGCTTCCAAGATCTGTCAAAACATATGTGACAAGTAAGAAAGATAGATAATGTTAAGGTATAGGGCGAAGCAATATAAGCACATTATGGTTGGAAGAATTAAGCAGGGACACCACACATGAGGACTTAAAAAGAGATACCATCGTAATAAATTGTATATTCTTGCATCCACCACCCATGACCTTTCACTTATGCTTGTCACAGTCATGTAATGTCTGTTTTGATGTAGATGAAGTTAACAAAACAGGGCCAAAAGCTCCAAAACCATTCCATATAAATCGCAAAGTACATGACATGCACACATGATTTTTATATTTTGACCTGTCATTTATGTTATTCCAACACCTGTGCTAGTCCTTACAGATTTCAGTAAGTACAAAGATAATGATACAACCATGAGCACAAAAAGTCATTAACAATAAGACCGACAGGAAGGCAGGCAAACAGACGGGCAGATAGACATACAGATGCACACTCTCGAAGTGCCTTTGGTCTGCTGACCCCTCTGACAGTCTCCTACTTTAGGACCTCCCGATGATGTTAGTATAATGTAATCCTTTTTTTTTTTTGTAAATGCATAGCAAGCAATAAACTAACTTGAAGTGCTCCCCATTTAAAAGCAGCACCACCTCCAACTTGCACTGAACTTTTTTGAAAAAAATGTCAATGCCTCGCAGTACTTCAAGTGCTCACCTGTTGACCAGTCAGTGCAGCCCAAGGCTGAAATCCATAGCTGAACATTTCCCACAGCGTTACGCCAAAAGCCCACACATCTGATGCTGATGTGAATCGCAGGAAGTTAATACACTCAGGAGCACACCTGTAGAGAAATTGCGGAAACGAAAACACCAGGTGAAATTTATGTTTTGAAAGGCTTGGGCAAGTTGGTGGGAATTCATTTTCAAAAAGTGTTAACAGCGCATTGAAAGATCAGAAAAGGACGAGATGCTGTTTGCCTCTGCTGTCTCGTCCTTTTCCTAATCGTTCGATGCGCTGTTAACACTTTTTGAAAATGAAATTTATGGTGTTCTGTGTACTGAATTTACTGGCCTTACCATGCTATTGGGAGCTTGAGATTAACATTGAAGTTCGTCTGGTAGTAATCTTTGCCTACACCAAGTGCTCGAGAGAGACCAAAGTCGCTGATCTTTACCTGAAAACAAAAAAATACATTTAGTAACAACAACGAGTGCAGTGAGCAAAGGTGATCAAGAGCAATTTGTAGCCCAATCTGAAGTGTAAACAATGGACATTTGCAGCAGCTATTCTCAACTTCGTAGCATTTTGCAAAGACAAGAAAAACAGGATAGAATGCACTTATTTCTTTTGTTACAGCTGTAGCACCAATTTAACTAATGGCTAGGCATGTTAAAATGATGAGTGCTCAGAAGGCTCCTTTCACAAACAGCAAGCCATCAAATTAACACAAGACATGAAACAAACTAATTTGAAAAAACTGACAGAAATGAAGCCAGCAGCAAAGAAGTCACTCCTGTTGGAACAAAAGAGTATTTGTATTGAGCTGAATGCCTTTGAAGAGCAAATGAGAATTAATAGACAATTAAGCCAAGGTAAGTCTTGTCTTGTTAATTCTAATTAACGTTGTGTCTAACAAAACAAAAAAATGAGCTTTTACATTCCACCTTCTTTCCTTCAACTGTTGCACAAAGTGCTCACCTGTCTGAAAAAACCGCGAGGCCTGCATAGAACGCGCAGCACAGTCACAGCAAAAGCTGGAAGAGCCGCTTTTCCCGAGCCTTTTTAAACACTATTTCGGTAACTGCTCCAAGCACTCTTGCAGGGTACCTTCTACACTATAAATCATCCTCCTTGGCATTTTTTATTTACTTAGTTTCTTTTTACTTTAAGCGAGAGTGGTTATGGACACCGCCAGCAACAAACAACTACGGCGCACGCAACTCGTGTTGTGATCTCATAGCAGCTTTCACTGTAAAAATATAGTTTCACATATTGAAGTGAACGGTGGCCATAATAATGACGCAGAAAGATCGAGTGACAACATGAGCACTGAACATGCCTGTCAGTGCTCTTGTTCTTTCTGGTTCTTTTTTTCATCCTAGTTATTATAGGCTGCTGTTCATTTCAAATTGTGCTTGTCCAATATCCTACCCTTCTCCAGTTAAATCTCAGCATGTATCATGAATTTTCGAATTCTGGTGACATGTTTATTAAACATCATATATTTAAAGCTAAATATAAAAAGCTAATTTATCCACATCTCAATAAACTGCAGATTATTCATAGAATCTCAGTGATACGTTCCTGCTTATGATACAATTTTCTGGCTCCTACACTTGCAATCGCAAAACCTAAAAATAACCAGAGTCGAATTTTGGGATTCTAATCATACATTTTTCGAGAGTGTACATTTATTTTCTGTGTTTCTTTTTTTCTAAGCACCTCAACAAGGTTCTACAGCACAATAAAGTGTCCACTATTCCAATAAATCACAAACTTTTTCATCTGTTGCACAATTAAATAAACTGAAGCTATTGCGGCCACATGTGGTCTAATGGTTAAGCTGTACATTGTGGGGGTGCTATTCGGTCATTCCAATGACACAGGCGGCGCCATGCAGCCGTGCTCCGAAGCTGTCACACGGTGATAACTGCGACACAGTTCGGTCTCTCAGTAGCCATGAACCAATGAACGCGTCTTCACACTCTTTGATGCTGACGTGCACGTTCACGGCATCATCGTCTCATCCGCCATTTTGACGTACCGTTGCGCCACCCATAGTCACTGGAATGGTCTAATCATTTCCTGTAAAGTCATTTGTGCCTCGTGGTGCACAAGTGTCTCGTGAATAAGCCGCATTTAGAGTTGACAACCATCGAGCGATAGGTGGCATTGTGCTCGCATGCAGGTTCATCACCGTTATCCCAGTTAGCGCAGTAGAGCTAGGAGTGACACCCTATGACGAGGCTAGGTGGCCACACGGAAAAGATTCCCGACTCTTCTTTTTTTCGGTGTGCGGTGACTGGCGCGAATGATCATCTCCCACAGTGCGCCCATGAAGACGGCGCCGCGGTTTGTCTCCCGTGGGCCCGTCGTGGTGAGTCGAGCGTTGGCGACATCACCTTGGCGTTACCTTGTCTTCGCTGGTATGTTGATTGAGTGTACCGGAATATTGTATAAAGTTGTTTTAAGCGTTGATCATTAACTCTTTCGCTACCGCGCCTATATAAATCGATCAGTTTGAACGACGCATTTCAAGTTTAAATTCTCGCGCGCTCGCGTGGTTTGCAAGCACCTAGCGCCATCTAGGTAAGAAAGTGGGAAACACACAACGTGATCCGCAATGTTTTGTTGGTTTTTGGCTTTGGGGAAGTTTTCTTCCCGCCTCAAAAAGTTGAGGTTTGATGCTGGCGTGCGTCGATCATGGCGTCACGCGCGAGCGCTGCTAAAAGACGACGAATTTCTCCAATTGGAGTCTGTCGACACCCGATTTTTTGGATGAAATGAGCCCCAGCGAGTCTGAAGAAGTTGTTAGCACTTCAGATTTTAGTACCGACAACGAGAACAAGTCTACTCAAGCTGCAACATCCAGCAAGTGAGTGTCGGCTGTATGTGTGGCACACGCTTTGTTGTCGGCAAGTACTAGTTACGAGCGTCGTTGCGTGTACTCACAGCCACATTACATATTTTCAGGGTCTCTACGTCCTACGGACACGATTTTTTGCCAGCATCAGTGAAGTGGGTGCAGTTTTTATTCATACAAAACCCGAGGGTCGAAGTCGGTGGCGCGCTCCGGAGCAACGCACGGCAGTTCGTACGGGCCGTCGATTTCATCAAGCTGATTTTCACCGCGCAGCTCATGAACACGATCTGCGAGAACACCAATAAATATGTGCGGACGCATATTTTAGACAGACAAACCTACGCACAAAAAGACGGTTCATGGAGGAACTTCAGTCCCGGTGAAGTGATGAGGTGCATCGGTATACTCATATCCACGGGAATTGTTGTGTTGCCTCACCTTCATCTTTACTGGAACACCTTGGAGTTATTTTCAAGCCTAATTACTCCAAACACACACATACACACAGATGGAAACACTGATGAACGCTTCGCCCCACTCATCATCATTCATTCCATGGATATGCTGTGAATTTTTTCTTCTTAGACAAGCCTCAGCGCAGGACAGTGAAACAGTCGTCTCAGTAAAACAGTTTTTGAGCTTTTAAAGGAATGCGCAATACTTTGCCAGTGAACAAAAAGCAGCTCAGTCCATAATCACAATTTTCCAATTATCTGCTTCTGCTCAGTTCAGTTTGTTATCTAGTAAATATTCCTAAAAAGAAATTTTAGATGTGGGTGCCTAATGACAATCGAAATAACAAATGCAATAATGTTGCTTGAATAGACGGGTGATATGTCTGCGTAACTTTAACGGACTACACAGTACAAACGTCGAGATGTGGTCGTCATCTGAATTCAGTGATTTAGAGAAGCTGTTCCATGTTTAGTCACTGTCACATTCGCAGGGGAACTCAACTTCTTCACTTTACCAAACTTTGACAAACAAGTGCATCTTTTGTGTGTGTGTGTGTGTGTGTGTGTGTGTGTGTGTGTGTGTGTGTGTGTGTGTGTGTGTGTGTGTGTGTGTGTGTGTGTGTGTGTGTGTGTGTGCGCGCTTGCGTGTGTGCGTGCGTGCGCGCATGCGTGCGTGCGAGATTTTGCTGGCATGTGTGCACAGCTTGAGAACCGAGGAAAATACTATTTGCCAATTTCAGTTCCAAGAATCAAGTCGTTTCTTAACTATAACATGTTTTGAGTGCATTTTTAAATTTTCAACTTCATTACTTATCGAAGCCAATGAAAACACAACAAAATTAATAAAGAACTGGCGTCCGCAAATGCTTGTTTCAGGATAGGCAAGCCCAGCTCAAATTCGGTAAGGGATGGGTTAAAGGGGACCCTCCAACAATATTCAACCCTTATTTTTTTCAATCGCCAGCTGTATGATGTATTGAATGTGCAAAACGATGCAGCTTGCAAATATATCCAATCAAGAGGAAGAAGTAAGAGAAGCCATTTGCATCGATACCCGACGCTTGCAAGCAAAAGCTCAGAGGTGAAATAGGAGCCAGTGCATTTATCACGTCTTGTACTAGTAGTTTTTTTTGCAACAGTGCCTTTCCGACATTCAATGAAAAAACGTGCAAAAAACATACAATGATCTTTCTTGATGCCTCAATCACATCTGACGCCCCATTTATTCAATGAAAGGCCTGCGCTTTTTTTCGTCATGTCTGCCCGCAACAGTTACGACAAGCACCACAACGAGCTGATATGGTCAGCATTTTCTGCGACAAGGGCTCCGCAATGCTACTGCATTAATGAAAGACAAAAAAGACCTTATTTTTTGCAAAGACCAAGATGTTCCTTGCAGCCAGGTCCCTATGAATGAGGCGCTTGCTCTCCAGGTACTGCATGCCATCACAAATCTGCATGGCAAAGTCGCACAGTGCCATCACGGGGAAGCTGGGTCTCAAAGCAGCCTCCTTCAGGCACTCCAGCAGCGACCGCAAAGGTGCCAACTCAGTCACCTGCATTAATCGGTGAATATTATGTCTGTTATCATTCACTGTCATAATACAGACAATACTAACCAGACATAATATAACCAAGTTATTACTGAAAATCCAAAAATTGGATTTGCAGTAGTTGCCGAAGCACCAAGACTTCGGACCTTTTTTGTTAAAGGATTACTTATATATATAAGAGAAAGAAGTCTATACCTAAGGGCTCGTTTTTCCGCGTTTTGACACAATATTAATGAGGTGTAACAGACAATAATACCAAGGAATGTATAGGGGAAGTTATAAGAACGAATGTAATGTAAATAAGAAGAAAGAAAAGTGGGTGAAACAACCTACGGTGAAAGCAGTTTATATATATATATATATATATATATACACACACACACACACACACACACACACACACACACGCGCACACACACACACACACACACATACAAACCATTTGGCACTAGATCATTCATGCATACTGCTATTTAAATAAAAGCTGTGTATTGAACCACCTCACAGTGCAAACAACAATGCAGTCCACATTAGCATTTGCAATGCTTGTCTAATCACTCTGCATCCACTGCAGATGCTAATATTGCCCCTGCAACCTGGCTATCCTGAAATTTGGGAAATTCGTAAAACAGGAGCAAAAGGGCTTCGTGAAAAAAAAAAAAAAGACGGATTATGTCCTTTTTTTATTGTTACTTGAAGCCTCAGAAATGTTGAAGACGGCTTTGAATAATTGCCAGAGCCATAAAATCTTCTTACTCAAAAAAGCATGCCCATCCCTACTTTGGGAGATTTAAAGGGGTCGTGAAACGTCTCCTAAAACAACATTGAGGTACCGCTGGCGCGCGCGCGCGCGCACACACGCACACGCACACACACACGCACACACACACTAACTAGCTGCATTTTAAGCGAAGTCAGCTTAAGAGCAGTAGACCTGCATCTGTAAAAACCTTGAAAAGCTTATCAAGCATGGATGCTTTGCCACAATAATCGTCCATGCAGGTCTATTCTTCTTAGGCTGATGTCACCAAGTTAGTGTGTCGTTTCAACAGTGACCTTCTCAGAACTTCTTTAAAAAATATGCTCTCTCTTCTATTCTCCCACCCTTTTCGCTGTTTTATCCACTGTTCTTATTCACCCAATGTGGGCAAATAAAAAAACAATGTGCGCATATTCAATGTAATTAGGAGCACGGGCGTGCATTCTATCTTATTAGCAACTTTTCCTTCTAAACCATCTAGCATTTTTATCCAAGACCCCCCCCTCTCTAAATCTTGCTGAATTATCCTACACTGAGCGAGCGGGGGGCACATGCTCGGGCAGCGATCATGCTACTTCATGTAGTTACACATGTATGAGTAATCAGGGAACCAAATCTGCCGTGTCTTAAGACAGCTCATTCTAATTGTCCTTTCAAAAATCTTAGTATGCTTTTCCACACTGCACTTGTGTACCGTGGCAAAAACTACTTAAGAATTCGGCGTGTGATGGAACATGGCCAATAACTACTGAAGATGCCTTTTTCTATTTTTTGTAGTAGGGTCAGGGTAGTTTATCATGGCCATATCTACACTATCTGGTGGTATGCTGACAATTCAAGAGTCTGCTGGAGAAATATGGGGAGTCGGCAGCAATTCAATGACCAATCTTTCCACAAACTACACCAGCAGCAAGTGGTGCAATTAACATTCCCTACGCAGAGCCTTTACTTTGAGCAAGAATGGCAATGATGGCGAGTTTGTTTATATCCATCGTGAAGCCAAGCAGCGTGAAGCCAAGCAGCGTGAAGCACAGAAGTTCAAAAGGACTGAGGAAGTTGAAGAGGAAGGAATACAAGCACTCTTGTTTATCGCTCTTTCACTTCATCAGTCCTCACTTGCCTATACCTTTGCACTTCTGTGCTTGTTGGTCTTCACCATGACTGTTTACATTTTGATTTTCAAATGTCCTGTAGAAAAACATTGCAACCTGCAGCAAAAAAAAAAAGTTTTTGGGACACCCAACCCACAGCCCGCCCACGCCTTTCCTGCGCACCTGAAATGAATGGGATGGCCAATGAGGCCTCTCACTAAAATTAGCATGACATTTTCGAAGCTGGACGAGCACTAATAGTGAGATACCCCGAAGCTCTCAATATCAAAATACTACACATAAGCACTAAAAAAGACTGAGAAAGACACAAGACAAGTGCTGTCTTTCTTGGTCACCATCTTTCTTGGTCACCACCATTAACTAGCCCAAGTCAGTCCAGCATTTTGGAGCCCCCATAGGAGCAGGCAAAATGTGCTTTTGGAGCAGCTACCTCTGTGTTTGGAGCATGCACAGGCGTTTCATGATATACACAGAGAAAGAAAATTTAGCTTTGCTGTAGTTTAATGTTCCCTCAGTTCATTTACACAGAAGAAGCAAGCCCACAAAATAAGCATAAAATATAAATGAAAGCAGAATCATACACAGAAGACGCAACATAAAACAGTGAAGGTTATTGCATGCACCAATAAGCTACCTGCAGTATGAAGTTTTAGCAGCATGCGTGCGCACACTCGCTCACATAGGCGTGTACACGGGGAGGCGAGCGCCAGTGTAATCCCTATTGCAAAAACCAGCGCCACTGGGTACCAGCGTCCAGCGCCATGCCTGATTATGGGCCCAGTATCGCGCTGTTACCAGCGCTGGGAGGAGTTGGCTGCTCTGTGCAAAATGGCTTCAAAGGGTTAAAACGGGGGGTGCCCAATCGCCATAAATGAATAGATATAGAAGTAAAGCGATATTGCGCACATTCACATTAAAAACTATAAAAATAAAAAAAAATGCCCCACGACAGGATTCGGCTGGTCACCTTCGAATTCCAATACGAGTACTCTACCCACTAAGCCACGCCAGAACATGTTGGTTGGGTTGTAAATTGACTATTATTCTGAAGAACACGCCTTTCGACTTTCATGTTTACAAGTCTCACAGTCAAAATTGACGCAGTATTCCTTTCCAAATAACAATTTTGTCTTGATTCGACAGTGGCGAACTGCTTCCGGGCACTGAATGACGCTTGAATATTGGCAAGTTGACTGGCGCAGCCTCAGATTGTCGGCTGTTGCTGTTGACTTTTTTTTTTTTTTAATAGCCACTTCATGTACAGATGATTTAAAATAACTTGTTCGGTACATGAAGACTGATCCCACATGAAAAGGACAGCTAGAACAAACACTATAAACCAATCAAGTGCTGAGCATTACGAGGATGCCTGTTTCACTCACCAGCATGAGAGACACGGTGTCCAAAACAACTCCATAGAGCCGGACAATGTGCTCATGGTCAATCGTGTGCATGATAACAGCTTCTTTCAGGAACTCCATTGGGTTGTTCTGCATCTGGTCCTTGCTCAGGCACTTGATGGCAACCTGAATCTGCAGATAGGTGAAACATGTTACAGCTTGCTGAAGCCAACTGACACAAGGCAATCTTGGCATTGTAATTTTGTATTGTAAAAATTTTATTTTCGAACCACTTGCACCATTTCTCATTCCCCACGTCGGGCGGTTCTTCTTTCGATGATTCGGAAATGAACAAGCAACATTTTATTACGTCTCTTGATGCACAAAAGGTTCTTTATTTAGTGCGCTTCAACAAAATTTTCAGCTTTACAGGACCTGTCGCAAGTTTTTTAAGGACACAAAGCGGCATGCGAAGTTGAAATTTTTTCACGCTAAAGTTTTTTAAAATGACAAATTTTGTTGCAATTACAATAACAATAAAAAATCTAGTCTTAAGAACTTCTCAAGATCAAAACACAAATTTTTCAAAAGCAGTTGAGATTTTTCTAGTATAGGGGGTTTGCACCAACCCTTGATCCACAAGGGCGCAATACCATTGCAGTGCCATTTTGAAGGTCTCTTCATACGTGTTGTCTTGCTGCCCGGGCTTGGGCATGCAGGAGGTGTTCTGTAGGTTTTTAAACATCCAAGTTGCCGTATGGATCTCAGACACAGCGCACGTAGCAAGTTTATTGCGCGCGCAGACCTCGTAAATGGTGATAGACTAGCATTTGCGAGGATCGTCTGTTGTGTTATTTGACTTATATAAAGATGAATAAATGTGTATGTTAACTATGTCAATAATGACCAGCCCTGATCACTCTGGAAATACTTCAGAATAAAAAAATACTCTCAACACACAATGAAGTCTTACAACAGAGGTTGAGATTACTCCACTATAAGCTCTGCCAAGTTCACCAAACAGGCTCAGAACATTCAGCATAATGTCATTTCACTTGAACAAAGATAAATAAATGTATAGAAGGTATGCACTTCATTGACATCTGCAAGGAAAGCTAGCGGTGTGTTCACGATTTTGCAGGTTCACGCACCGCACACACAAAGAACGTGCAACACACGCTTTTTTTTTTTTTTTAAGCTGTAGTTTCGAAGGGAACTGTAGGAAGCTATCACAAAAGTGTTAGGCATAGTGCCAGAGAGGCTGGAAAGCAATGATAGCACAGATTTCACCTTCGTCACTACACCTAGAAGCGGCGGCGACGTCGTGAGAAAAAAGCATAACCGATGTTGAGTGATGACTTTGGTCAGTTCAGTTAGTGCCCCTCTTCAGCATGTGCTGGACCTTATTTCTTTGTATGCACTTACCGTAATTACTCGAATCTAACGCGCACTTTTTTTCCGGTTATGCGAGTTCATAAATCGCATGCGCGTTAGAATCGAGTACGAAAAAAAAAAACGTTCAATCTATTGCCATCGGCAAATCCAAAATGGCCGCCCCCTACGTGCGTCGGCATGGCGCGTCAACCATTTCTGCCTATGTGTTTCCCATGTGCGGCACTTCGTACGTGTGCTGAGGAGTTCGTCATCTAGTAGTGCATTAGCATCGACGGCGTGGAAAGGCCGACTCCAAAAACTCGAGTGCACCACGATGCCGCTTTTAAAAGAAAAGCCATCGCGTGTGCAGAAACGGACGGAAATCGGGCCGCATCGCGGTCGTTCGGAGTTCCCGAAACGTGCGTGCGGGACCGGCGGAAACAAAAGCAGAAGATTGTCGTCAGCAAAGCTTCACGCAAAGGCTTCAGTGGATGACAGCAGGGTCGGTTTCCACAAATTAAAGAGCTGCTCGGCGAGTATGTGCTTGAGCAGCGAGCGGCAGAGCGGCCCGTGACGACAGAACTGCTCCAAGTGCGGGCTACGCAATTAGTCTTAGAAAGAGGTCTAATGTGGAGCCAGTTTAAAGCGAGCAGGTGCTGGCTAACTAACTTTATGAAGAGGAAAGGCTTTTCCCTCCGAACGGGAACATGCATATGCGAAAAGTTTTGCGGAGAAGTACGATGAAAAGCTTCACAGTTTTCAGAGGTTCGTCCTAAACTTGCGGCGCAACAATGGCTACCTGCTTGGGCAAATCGGGAATGCCAATCAGACGCCTCTTTACTTCGACATGCCTGGCACCACAACCGTCGAGAAGAAGGGGGCGAAGCAAGTTCGCGTGTTGACATTGGTCCACGGTAAAACTACAGTGACGACAATGCTCTGTTACACGTCAGATGGGCACAAGCTTCGCCCATACCTCATATTTAAATGGAAGACGCTCCCGAAAGGAGTCGTTTTTTTTCGAGTGGTGTGATCGTGCGGGCCAGCGAGAAAAATGGGTGCGCGTTGCAATCGATGTCTTGCGTTTTTTTTTTTTTCCGCGGCGGAAATCGGGTGCGCGTTACAATCGAGGGCGCGGTAGAATCGAGTAAATACGGTATGCTACTTCAACTGAGCGTTTGAGCGGTTACTTTGCGCAGGTGCGGTGTTGCCGTTCTGCGCGATTGAGAGAACTTATAGACATTACCGCAGTGCATTATGTTTTTGTGCGGTTTCTAACACAATAATTACTGCTGTACACAATGAACTGCCATTTCCAAGTGAATGACACAGCAGTAGCACGAAATCATTTTTCCTTGGCCTCATCCAAGCTGCACAAAAAGTGCGGCAGCTTCCCCAACTGTGTAAAGCCCTCAGCAATGCTTAGGTCTCGAACGGCACGCGGTTAGGAGGAGTCAGCCAAGCCCACCAGGGAAATCGCCAACCTGTAAAGGCCTGACCCTACGGAAGTGGTGCAGCATTTCAGCGCGTGGCTTTTTGACGTGGTGCCACACACTCTCCCTCGCTCTTCATAGGAAGAGGGTGCAATGCTAGGTCAAAAAGTTGGGCTGATGGGCTTCAACGCGTATGTGTGGTCAGGCCTTAAAGGAGTAATGGCACAATATTTGAGGGTTGAGTGTTCTTTGCTGCAAGCGTTTCTTATACCTCCAAGCACAATGCATGTAGCAAGATTCATTTATTCTCGCTGAATGGTTTAATATCGCCTTATTGATGTGGACAATTTTCAGTTTCGGATTGTGGGCACTGAGTTGGGCAGGGACGTAGCAGTAAAGGCGATATAGTCATGTAATCACAGAAAGCTTTGACACGCATCACGCTGAGTATCATCTGCTCTTCCACACATGTGCCACACAAGCACCTGCAAAACAAATGTGCCACTAGCTGCAGCAGCCGCAATGCTTTGCCAGTATAAACGTGGCGGAAGTCCGGAAGTCACTCGCCTTACTACAAATCTGGTGTGACATCACTGCAACTTTTTTTGACCTTCCGTCAGTGTTGAATGCGCTCACGGTGGGCCTCGATTGGGAGAATGCGCATTTAGGTACGCTTTGAGAGTGAATTAAAGTTTATTTTAAAACTTTTTTGAGTCTGACCATTCTTGTGGAATGTCTTTGCGTACAGAGGAAGCCCTCACGATGCTTGCTATTGCCTCAAAATTGGATAGCACAACCCCATTAAGGGCGGTGGCTTGTGCAGTTGACACTTGCAGCACGCTGCTGACACCAAAAAGTAACAACTGTGACAGTAGTTATTTTTCACTCATCCTGTGGATACATGTACAGTGGACTCCCATTAAACCAAACTCTGTTAAACGGTAAAGCCGCATAAACAAAACTATCTAGGCAGATTTAGTTGGTCTCCTATATATTTAATGATAAAAAGTTTCGGGTAATCTGAACATTTTGTTAGCTTACATCTGTTAAATAAAACTAAACCGAGCAAAATCCATGAACGGAAGAAGTGGCAACGGTAGTCTAGCAACCGTAAAATAAATGCCAAAGCTAGCCTAGCTAAGCCAATCCAGCGATTGCACACGTCCGCACACGCCCATGGTGCATGCTGAGCAGCAATCGACGTCTCGTCGTGAACTTGAGGACAGCCTTGATACTCTAGCATTGAGAAATCTTAGGTGAAGTTCAAGATGAAGACCCGTGTTCAAGTAGTAATGAAATGGTGCGTGATCTCGAGCCCATTTCAGTGGCTGACAGAGCAGCAAGAGATGCTGTCATCCTGTTGCAGCGCTACTTTGAACACAATGGTGGCACAGAGTTCTTGCCCTGCCTTTCACCAAAGCACTCCTACTAAGTGAGAAAAAGCTTGAACAAGGCCAAGGGAACTGTTATCACCTTTTTTCCAGGTATTAAAATATTATTAACATTTTTTTTTCTAATCAACTATAGTAGTATTGTGTACTTCAAGATGTTTTTGTACAGTCAGCCACAGTTGGTGCTTTTGAAAAAGTCATATTTCATTTATTTTGTGGGCTTCGCTTAAATGAAACTTCTCATAAATGGAACAAATTTTCTTGCCCCTTTGAGTTCCATTTAAGAGGAGTCCACTGTATGTTCTTTTACAGCATCTTTGCAGATGTTTAAGCTGCATGCTTCAAGTGTTGAGCTGTCGAGCTGGCGGACAAGATGAGTTAGCACTCGTCCTGTGCGCATTTTTTTCGTGACTCCTTTGTGCTCGGACAGTGCGTGTCATAAATCGAGTAGCTTGCCCTTCTTCGTGTGACATTCTAATTTCTTGCTATCGCATTCACTGCTTCACCCTTACCACAAAACAAACTTTTTTTCACGTGCAATTTTGAAAAATGTGACCAAGTGCGCCTGCGCCACATTGCTGCTTTGGAAATGGGTAGTTTGACAGCTTGACACACCAATCTGCCACATTTAGAAGGCTGCAATGCTGACATGAGAGTGCACTGCTCAGGAAATTCAAGGGTATTCAAGGACAGCGAAAAATTTCATTTTTTCAAGGGCCTCGAAAATGCGTTTTCCAAACTCAAGGGTTTTCAAGTACTTGAAGGACCTATATGCACCCTGCGACTGCTTACTATGTAGACACGATTGCCACATGAACGTCTCAGTAACAATCGTGTCTACATAATATGAATACACTGTGCAACACAAAGACAGCCAGAATAAAAAACAATAGGTTGCACGCCCATTCTATCAAAAAGCCGCAGCTTGAGCAAGAGTCAAGGTCGTATACCTCATACAAGGTGCATTGCTATATCGCTGACCATAGCATACGAATCCAATTAATCATTCGATATGAAATGCACAATGTTTTCACAATATAAAAAAGAGGAGGCAGTGTTCACGTGCCAGCCACGTGAAGGCAACACAGAACTCCAGTGCACAAGAAGGCAGGGATACAATGACGCTTGTGGACGCTAGTTGGAAGAAAAGGACAGTGTTTTGATGTTGATAGAAGCTTGCTTCCAGCCAGGATCTCAAAAGGACAATTTAATTTTTCTACCCCAGCCAATAATGAATCGATACACATTCTTTTGAAAAAATACTGTTTGTGTACTCAGTAACAAAAGCTTGCAATGATTCCTGCACAGTGGCCCTTCAGAAGAGAGTAGGAAAAAATCAGAGATGCTGTCATTACATTTCAAAGAAGTAGATCATTTAAAGTTATACTGTGGCAAAACTCACCACTGCTTCAACAATTCTTGTCTGTTTTGTACACTTTGATTATGTACGCCTAAGAATGCATTTTTACTCGGGAGACTAATTATGTTATTTCATCCTGACCACCAGGCAATGCCTTGTGCAGTTAAAGAAAGGATGAATACATCAATTTAAAATATACTGAAGCTAAAGAATAATACAAAATGCCAGGCCTGTGTGGAACATGCACAGCCACAGTGAAAGCTATAAGAGCGGTCTTTCTAGAGAAGCACTCATTATGCCATCATTCTGCAAAGAAGCAAGCTACTCGCTATACATCTGTAAGGCGTTGTGTGCATTTTGTTGGCGCTGTGGCTTAAGAATAATGGCAGAGCCCCTTGTAATGGTTGCAAGCTATAAACTGCCCACTCGTTACACAATTCACATTGTGTAATGCTAGGTCATTCTTTTGCTTTTTTTACCATGCTGTATTACATATGTTAACACGACTACTTGTCCAACATGACACCTTTTTTGTGAAACAGTTTCAAAGAGAGGCATGGCTCCGAGGTAGAATACTCAACTGCCAGGGGGCTCAGATTGAAGTCTCATTTAATCCTGCATATTTTTTCTCAAGTTGCGAGATAGCGGTTACAGACAGTGGCAGCGACAGTGGTGGACAACTAAGCCACAAAAATAAGTTGTTGCTGTGAACTGCTAAAAAATTTTGCTACAAAAAAAAAACATAGTAAACGCAAAACAAGTGGCATCAGGTGAAAGATCCCCAATGTGTCTTTCCCCACTCCCCAATTCTGACCGCAGCTATGCTACACCGGCTCGAATTATACAAATTGTACGGATTATCCCGAAAAGTCAAGCAATAACAAAATTATGTGCAGCAGCTACAGAATAGTGATCCAGTGCAAAGTGCCACTTAGGATATGTTTATTCAAGGAGCATGAGGACATTAAAGAAGATATGCAACAGCAGCAATGAAGTAAAACTACAGTCAGCAGAACAGGTTGAAGGAATGAATAGAAAATTTATTCTCGTAAAGAAATCCTCCCAGCGAAGCTGGAGTCTTTAGTTTAAAGCCCCAGTGGTCTTTGCCATCTCGCGAGCTCTGTCAATCAGCTCAAACAGGAGTGGGTTCATGTCCAAGTGTTTATGTCTACTGTTACTAATACTGTCAGTAAAAAAGAAATGAAGACTACCTGCCTCGCACCTTCAAGTTCTCAAATGTCGCTTGATTGACACATATTTCCTCACCCTGTCTCCTTCTTCGTTAGTCCAGACCCCTTGCTGGACAACACCAAACTCGCCAATGCCTAGCTCCTTGTTGATGACAATGCTGTCTGCAGGGATGATGTGCTTGCTGGGAACCCGAACCTGTGACGATGTGGAGGAACCCTTGTCTGTGCTAGTGTCAAGCAACAGCACTGATGACTGATCCATGTCATCTTTAGCCTTGGGGAGAATCATCTGCATAATACAAGAAATCATTATAAATCTTGAATAAACACAAGTTCCAAACAACTATAATGAGCAACTAGTTAGCATCCAAGCACTAACACTTGAAACAATTAGACAACAGAACTTTGGCACTTTCTGTGTCTTTCAGTCCCATTTCACTCCTCTTCCATGTAGCTGTGGACCATTCCTCTCCTTTTGCTTCTAACACAAATGTCACAATTATCTCGGGAAGTGCTTCCAATATTAAAACAGATCGGGAGAGAGAGAGACAGGCACAGGAGACCATGGCAGCATGACCAACAAGCTTTATAAGGAACAAATGAAAGAAGAAGAGGAGTGTTTATGACACTGAGCAATACAAACAAAACCCTATTTACACTAACAAATCTTAGTTTGTACCGAGCACTGATACTATCTAAACAGGTTAGCTACCCAGTCAAAAAAAGTGAATGGGTCCAATTGGTCATTCCAGTTCCTTGCAATTGGCCCTAAATTAGAAACCAACTAGGATGTGAAACTGGTATGTGGATGGGGTACTAAATTGAAACCAACTGTGATGTGGTGCTTCAATGTGAAGGACCAATTGGAGCACACAGTTCTGAGTGGTCATTCGAATAAGTCAACCAGTTTCTAATTGGTCTCCAGAGTGGAATCTTGTCGGTCCAATTCGTCGCACACATCCCAATTGGTAAACCATTGGAACAATAAATTCCAAATGGCCTTTCCATTGGAATGCTTGTTGGTCCAATTAGATGTGCACATCCGAATTGCAAAAGACTTTCCAATTGTAGTAGAGCTTTTATTGAAAATATTCTAGTTGTAAAGAGTTCATGTTGTAAGCGTTCAACTGGTTGACCAGGTTGAAACCAGTTAGTTTATACTTGCTGACCAGGTAAACACCAGTTCTCTTCAACTGGTTAACCCTATGGAGTGCCATGTGCAAGTTCTGCGAAGTTGGCAATGGGAAAGGTGGTGAGAATTTTGTAATATTTTTTCAAAAATCATAAAACACCTTACTATAGTGCTAGATCTGTTGTTAACTTTTCTTGCCACTTCACATCTTTCTGATGCAAGCAGCTACCACAGTTTATTCATATGAGATGATAGTGAGAAAGTAGCTGAACAAGCATGGCTTAGTACTAACAACCCTTCCAAAAACGTTGCATTCGAAGCGTTGAAGTAAGGTCTAATTATAAAAACTAATTATTACAAAATTTTATATTGTTTTTTGACGAAAGCAATAGTTGTCTATTTTATATTTTCATAAAAGTGCCTGCGCTGCGGCAAGAGCCATCAGCATCGTCATCATGACTGGACCGCACTTCTTTGCCACAGCCAGTCACAGCGAACACAGGTCACAAGCTTTGATTGATATGTGGGGTTTAACGTCCCAAAACCACCATATGATTATGAGAGACGCCGTAGTGGAGGGCTCCGGAAATTTCGACCACCTGGGGTTCTTTAACGTGCACCCAAATCTGAGCACACGGGCCTACAACATTTCCGCCTCCATCGGAAATGCGGCCGCCGCAGCCGGGATTTGAACCCGCGACCTGCGGGTCAGCAGCCGAGTACATTAGCCACTAGACCACCGCGGCGGGGCCAGGTCACAAGCTTTACAAGCGTGTTTTATATCCAGCATCTTTGCAGTAATTATGTTGTCATGATCCATTGATTCAGCCATATTTCTTTACAATGAAGGCAAGCATTTTACTATTGAACCACCTTAACCAGTATATTATTAGCACCTTTCGTTCGTTACCCTAACTATAGTGTTGGCTCGTGACTGCAGCGAACACGGTGCACAGGTGTAGCAAGCATGACGTGTGAAAGCTACTATACACGGTAAGTCTTGTTACATTGCCAACATTTTCATACTTCGTGCAGAGGTCACCACACTCTTCTGGAACACTTGAATAATGCGCTTCGAATTGCTCTGTCGATGTTGGCATGCATGACCGCTAAAGACGAATGCTCACATGTGGATTATCACGAACTACTCAGGCTGGAAAGTGCCACAGCATGCAGTTACAAAATTTTAGACTAGTGTGTTAATTTCTTTAGTACAGTCATGAAGCTAATTTTTCTCTCCGTCTTATATATATATTTTTTTTTACGCAGCCGGCCGGCATGATTGCTGACGCAACGCGAAAAAAAGAAAAAACTCTGAGCAACAAGAATATATCAGCGACATTCTTTCCAGAAGCTGCAGCAGAACGGGCAGAAGTTTGACTACGAATACCTTTACTAGCGGAAATTGGGAGTTGTACAACGAAGCTCGCTCTCCAAGTCATTTTCGCCGAACTATTGTTGTCTAATAAAGGCGCTTCGTACTGAGCCCCAGTTTGCTAATTGGATGCGGTTAACCAGTTGGGAACCAGTCTATTTCAACTGGCTGGCCAGTTGAGCACTTATTGCCTTTAACTGAATGACCAAATTTATTCAATTGATAAACCAATTGAACATTACGTACCTTCGACTGGCCATCCAGTTGGACAACAGTTCTCTTTCAACTGGTAAACCATTTGCACACTAGCTAGCTTTAATTTGATGACTACATCTATTCGAATTGCTTAACCAATGACACATCACCTAGTTTCAACTGGGTGGCCATTTATGATTAACTCGATTACCAGTTGCACACCTGTTCTGGATTACCAGTTGCACACCTGTTCACTTTAACTGGTTAACCATTTGGGCACCAGTTAGACTCAATTGGATGACCAATTGGACCCCAGCCTACACCAACTGGTTGATTAATTAGCCACCAGTTCTATCTAAATAGTTATAATCAATTGGATGTGAACTGATTTATCAATTGGATATAATTGGTACATTTCCAGCTGGTGGTAAAATTTCAACCAGTTGAAACCAATTGATGCCAATTGGTATTTTTTCTGATTGGACCACTTGAACTTTTTTGACTGAGTAGGCTTAGATGTGTCGCTTTAACTCAGTCCGGCCAATAAGGGCCTTGCGGTACTAAAATGTTCTTACAGTTCGATCGACGTTCGTTGCGCCGACCCAATGTTCCCATCGCGTCAATCTCTCATAAAGACCATTGTCAACGTCCTCAGCAGGCGTCCAAGTTCATCGATTGTTGTTGTCCATCTTGCCGCTAGTCCTCATCACATTTGTCCTCAGTAGTCTTCACTGTCCTCTCTCAATCTAGGGTAGGCCTAACCAAGCATAGGTTCCTTGCTTCAGGACTCCACAGGTGATGAACGCCTCTTTGCCTGAACTGTGGTCCGC
The DNA here is from genome assembly GCF_043290135.1 of Rhipicephalus microplus. NCBI lineage: Eukaryota > Metazoa > Arthropoda > Arachnida > Ixodida > Ixodidae > Rhipicephalus > Rhipicephalus microplus. Next base: position 5,226,927 of record NC_134702.1, on the reverse strand, counting down.
AGCTGTCTTGCCAAGAAGAGGACTGCTGGCGATACCAGAACTGCAGTGCCGAGGGGCGACAAGTGCGGACAGGCTCGCTTGGAGCCTTACAATATCGACGGCCACTCTGCGGGCCTTGCATGCTGCCGCCTTTCAAACCGAGCACCAGCCGCTCTCGTCGCAAGTGCAACTCTTACTTTTTACTCGGTCTTCTCCGTCCGGCACCCCACAGAACAGCGACTTATTCAACCCTCGCCGTTCACCATCACAACTCAGGTCGCATGCCACAAGCCCCCTATCTGGCCAATCCTCTGCGTTGGCGTGAGTTGTGTGCGTGTCCTTAGGTGACTTTTGCTCGATCCCCATGCACCGTTGCCGCTCTTTCAGGTTCGGCACGCACCTGATGCCTCGCCTTTACTCATCACAACAAACTTGGCAACTAAATTGTACAACTAAATTGTACAACTAAATTAATTTTTTTAACTCTTATAGATCAACGTGCTACAGGCTGGCACTTTCGCACCGCACGTGTGTTCGGAGTGTCAGGCATGACTGGCAAATGATAAACGCATGTGATGCATGAGCGCGAGCACCCGCTCTGCAAGCACTGCTGTCTGGTCAGCGTCACCTGCGACTTGCTCCAAAGGTTTCAAAACATTGTAAAAATGTTTTTATCGTGTGAATCTCACCAGAACAGAGAGCAATGCATTTACAACCTTTGCGGGACCAAGCAAGTCAAACACGATGTCTTTGAGTGAGTGCTATGTGTGCGGCGATGGTGAACAGTTGCATTTCTATGACATTAAAGGTGAAGTGACGGCGTGAATTGTATATGTTACTGGTAAAATGCGCATTCGCTGCGGCAGTCGTGCTGTCTTGGAGCTGTTAACAAATCACCACGACGCGTTCACATGCATTTGTATATAGTGTTCGTATTTCGATTGCTTGTGTGCCAAGTTTGTCGTGCGGCTTTAAATTTATTGGGAGGTCAGTGTGAAGAGCCTAAACTTACGTCTGCTCTGTTGAGACATGGCACCATTGCAACTGCAATGTTCAGTTTCTGAAGAGTTTCGCTTTTGTCGAGGTTTTCATCAGATGTTAACAACGTTGTACCTCAAGTTCAATGCCACCTTGGTTTTTTTAACAGCTCTTTTGAAAGCATAATAATGCGCACAAAAAATATTTGATGCCCACATCGACCATGCCGTGTTTCCTGCACATGTTTCATTTCGGATAATATACATGCCTGATCACACAGCGTGATATTCAATTGTTGCTTTGGTAATTTTGACAGCTCGTTTGGTCTTCATTATATTATACAATACGACCGAGCATATTTTTGGTTACGCCGAGATTTGCCCCTCACAATCCCGTCCACTTTCGCGAAACCATACGAAATTTTGTTGGCGCCCTAGCTGCTTCTTTTTTGAACTCATTTTCTAACGGCAACTGTATATCGCCCGCGGCTCAGGCGCATGCAAGGATATATAATACTTTATGTGCCAAAACGACATCATTGGGAGGCACGCCGTGGTGAGATTCCAGATAAATTCTGGCCACCTGAAAACGAGCATCGAGGCACTCTATTGAGCCTGTCTTCTCTATAGGGAGGGGGCGCTGCGACTTAGGGAGAGGGGGAGTCCGCCCCATACATTAACATAATAGGGAAGGGGCGCGCTGCGACTACCCTCTGTTCCCCCCGAAGGGAAAACCTACGCATGCCTAGACTCGCTACAAATCTGGTGTGACGTCGCTACAACTTTCGTTGCCCTCCGTACAGAGCTACGACAGTTCTGGACGCAGGCTTTGGTCGGGAGAATGAGCATTTAGATATACTTTGCAGGTAAATTAAAATGTATTCTAAAGGTTTGCCGAGTCCGACCATTCTTGTGGAGTGTCTTAGCATACAGAGGAAACACACAAGAGGCTTGTTTAAGTTTGGTGGCACCACCCCTCTAAGCTTCATACGAATAAAATGAACTCTCCAGCCTCTTTTAGTCCAAAGAGTCTGCAATTGTAAAATTAAAACTAAAAACTGACCAGACGTTTCAGGACCAATTCGGTCCCTTCATCAGGGGTGACTGTTCGACCGGCTCCAAAACTAGCGACTTTTCTTAGTGCTGTCCCCCCTCCATTGTTATTCGCACTGTTTTTATTGCTGCGGTGTTTTCTTCACTGGTTCCACAGACCGAGCATGTATTAGTCTTAAGATAAGGCGACAGGTGCCAGCACCGTCACCACGCTAGTGTAGATAAGCTGCCAGTGACGTGCATACAAATGTGGGCAGCATTGCCTTTTTTGTTGTTGTTGTTGTGTGCAGTGTGAGCTGATAGTTGGCGAATAAAATGCGTTAACGGCAGCCTACTCATAATATATACGTCGTCCATTGCCGAATTAATGCACAAAGCCAGCCGAACGTTACTATTACTTGTGTGAGAAACGCCACCTGTCATTGAAAGCATATGTCGGCGAACTACCTCATGAGTTGACCCACTCAGACTTGGATTGAGCCGTGAGTCTGAGTGAGCAATATTCTGGTGAGCGAATTCAAAGTGCCCGATATATTTTTGGGTGTAGCATTTAGCTACACTTTGCAGGTGAATTAAAATGTATTCTTAACGTTTGCTGTGTCCAACCATTCGTGTGGAGTGTCCTAGCATACAGAGGAAACACACAAGAGGCTTGCTTAAGCCTCAAAATTTGATGGCACCACCCCTTTAAACTCGCGTCTATACTCACACGTGTTCCAAAGCAGTATCGTTCATACACCATGCGAATATTTATTATTCACATGCATGAATTACGTAGGGAGGTGCCTTGACCTCCACTCCGCGAACTCTTTCAGGGAGTACGAGAAGTCTCCTAACTCGTTTGCAACTACTCATAACTCGTATTTCAAGGTACTATATAAAAATGCGCCAAAAAGAGCAACGATTACACGACATATTGGTGTAATCTTTATCTTCCCCCTCTTCCGATGACCACTTGGTTTTCGACATTATGCTTGCATGCAATCTTGACCAAGCCGTAAACATTCCTACGCGAGTACAAGGAAATTCTTCTTCAATTCTTGACCTTGTGTTTTACAGTGCCACCTTGTCTGAAACAGATGTTGCAGTGGTAGACGGTTTGTCTGATCATAAAATTGTAATTTTTACGTGTCAACTGGGTGGACGATTAGGGCATGATTCCGACAAAAAAACTGTAAAAGACTTCAGTAGGTGTAACGACGAAAGTGTACTCGATTATTTAGACTTTGAACTCAACAACTTCGCCGATAACGATGTTAACTTACTATGGGACAAGTTCCAAACAATTTGCCATTTCTGCATCGATAACTTTATTCCCGTGAAAACGAAGAAGGTGCGCCGCGCAAACCCGTGGATCAATCGCAATATCATTCCTTTAGTACGCAAGATCAAAAGGTTGAAAAAACGTAAGGTAAACAATTCGTTATCCAGAACCCTGCGCCAAACACTAGTGGATAAAATTCGTGCGAGTAAGCAATTTTTCTATTCCACCACCTTGCCTAATTTTATTAAAACTAATCCTTCAAAATTCTGGCGTCACCTAAATGCGAGAGGGTGTGACGACATTAATAGCATAATGATAGGAAATCAAACTAGCACCGATAAACAGCTGATTGCAAATGAATTTAAATGTTTCTTTCAATCCGTTTATTCTGATTCAGTGCCTTGTAATGATATTGGAGAGATACGTAATGTAACCGGACTGAACTCTGACTTTATCAGTTATGAAGGAATAGTTGCAATGTTACTTAATCTTAAATTGAAATCCTCTGTAGGCCCTGATAAGATTCCAAACATGTTTCTCTATCGGTATGCCGAATCCATAGCTAAATTTCTAGTTGTTATATTCCGTCTTTCCTTTTCTGAAGGTGTTGTCCCCGCCAAGTGGCGTATTGCACGTACAGTTCCTGTTTTTAAAACTGGCGATCGAGCCATCGTTACTAACTATCGCCCTATTTCGCTTCTCAATTCCTGCAGCAAACTCATGGAGCATATTATTTCCAACTATCTGGTCGACTTTTTAAATTCCCGCAATATTTTAACACCCTTCCAGCATAGTTTCCGTAAGGGCCTATCTACTACCACTCAACTCGTTTCTATTGTGCATACCTTTTCTTCAGTTCTCGACAAGTCCGGCCAAGTTGACGCAGTATTCCTAGATCCAAGCAAAGCATTCGACAGGGTTTCGCATTCAGGTCTTCTCTATAAACTTAATACACTTAATGTCCCGCATCTTGCGAACTAATAAAGTGGATTGCCTCATACCTTGAACATAGAAAACAATTTGTTGATGTCGGTGGTCACGTTTCAGATCTTGGATCAGTTAACTCCGGAGTGCCTCAGGGAAGTGTCCTGTCCTGGGGCCTTTATTATTTCTGGTACTATATATAAACGACATAACCTCTTGTGTGCACGAAAGCGTTGCTACTCGTTTATTTGCGGACGACTGCCTTCTGTACAGAGCTGTTGAATCAACTAATGACCAAATTACCCTCAACGACAGCCTGAATTTAATATCTAATTGGTGCGACACTTGGGGAATCAAGCTTAACCAAACTAAAACGGTGTACATGCGCATCACTAATAAAAAATGCCCTCTTATGTTCAATTACTCTGTAAAGGAAGTCGAAATTTCTCACACCAATAGCTTTAAATATCTCGGCTTAACATTTACAAATAATCTAACCTGGTCAATGCATATCGACAAAATCTGTGCATCAACTCGGCGTAAGCTCGGCCTCTTACGTCACAAACTAAAAAAATCCCCCTCCCATGTTAAACTTTTTGCATATAACACGCTAATCAGGCCTCGTCTTGAATACGCGTGTATCGTTTGGGACCCTTTCACTAAAAAAGACATTAACAAACTTGAACAAATTCAGAGGCTGGCTGTACGGTTCATATATAATCGTTACCGCTGACATGACTCGCCTACCTCTTTAATGCAAACAAACAACATCATGACCTTACAGAGCTGCCGTAAAATAACAAGACTAAAATTTCTTTATCAGCTTTGGAACCGTAAACTTGCACTCGACCCGCTCCTTATCTAAACCTTTTGCCCCATAGACCCTCCAGGAACTATCACCCTTTTAAATTTAACTCGATTTTTGCACGCACAAACATATTCAAACATTCCTTTTTCCCGCGCACCATAAGTGATTAGAATGCCTTACCATCTGAAACCTTCTTATCAAATAATGTTCTTCAGTTGTTTAACCAGCTCGCAGAATAAATTTGTAACGGTGCCATTATCCTGTGATTGGCTTCCCATATCTAGTTGTGTAAAATCTGTGCTATGCTACTGTTATGATCATTGCTGCCTTGCTTCGGTTTTTTTTTTTCGCCTTCTTATGTGCCATATGTCTGAAATATGCACTGATTAGTCCTCTCCTGTTCTCTGGTGTTTTCTTCGATTGTTCATTGCTTATTTCTTCTTGCTCTCAATTTGTATTTCTTTTTTTGTTTAAATCTGGTTTTCATCATTGATATACAAACAAACCACTCCTGCTTGGGCCGCCCTAGGCCTGCAGTATTGTATAAATAAAATAAAATAAAATAAAAGAGCATTGACACCATGTTTAAAAAAGTTAATTCTGGCCGAACGAAATCTTGAGTCGACTCGCTCGGACTCAGGTCGAGCCGTGAGTAATATCTTGGTGAGATCCAAGTACGTGTGGTCTGAGGGAGCTCTAAACGCAAAATATATTTCATGAGTGAGCTCCACAATTTTCGCCCACCTATGATTCGCGCTTGGCGTCTGCCTGCGTTTTCGCACTACGTGTCTTGTATCTTTATTTGTGTTCAGCTTGTGTCTCGCCTACCACGTACTGCTATAGTGTGACTGAATTCATTCTTTGCGTCATGCATGCTGGTCTTGGGTATAAAAAAAGAGAGGGAAGAAAGAAAGAAATCCCGTATTCTTGGGCGATGAGCTAGGATAACCGCGAATACACGTCGGCATTTTTACTCATTCAGTTTTCCATGAAATGAACATAGGACATTTGATAAGTTTATTCAGGAAAGCTACGTGGCTGACAGCACTTTAGCGCGCTTACTCTTACTCAAATACGTAGCTTTCTTGATATTCAACGCAGTACGCAAAGAAATCTTTAAAAAGCAGTTTTGCTTGTTTGACACCACAGCCATCCCCATTTTCTATTTTTCCTTTTCTATCAGCGCGCAAAGCTCTTCATAGTCGAGCATTTCACACCCAGTGGCCGTCATAGATCGTAAACGTGTATTTGCCACAGAGTGAGTCTCTCGACAGATATGTGCCACTTCCCACCACTCCCACAACTCACCACTATATTACGTCATTCACCCGCTTCAGCCTGCATCCTTCAACCCCCTAACATTGAATTTGACCTGCTGCTAAAACAATAAGCGAAGGTTTCATCGTAAGCCTCGCTGTTTTATCAGTCAGGCGGAGCTGGCTGAATCCTCCCGTCTGTTGTGACACAGTTAATGTGGACGCAGGCTCCGCATGCAGGCTGCCGAGGAAAGTGGAGGGAAATCAGTTGTCGAAATAAGAGACACACACGTGGCCTTGAGAGAGAGAAAGCTGACACGGCGCTTGTGCAACAACATCTGGCACGAGTGTCATTTCACAGAGGCCAGCATCAGAGCAGCGTCAGCGACACAGCTCGTTGTGCAAAATGGGGCCTCTTGTCGCAGCCACTCTTCTGTTTGTACAATGAAGCAAGACTGTTTTCGGGCTCTTCTGCTGGAAACACACTTGGCACTATTCAAATTACTCTTTTCATCTAATGAGCTAGTGATGCGATGGATTACACTTGCACACTGGCTTTCCGCTACAAAAGAGCCGGGTTAACTCTTTCGTTGCCCCTCAAAATCATTATTTTTCATATGTCTCGGGAAGATTGTTTTTGCCAGTTTGAAAAGTACTCCAGCACGCATTGCAGCATACCAAATTTTGCAATATGAAATGCTCTTTCGAAAAAATATAAGTTGTAAAGCAAAAAAAACAATTTGGAATGAACAACAATGTGAAAAGTGAGCAGTTCTTGGTTCCCAGTTAATAGAAAGTACAACAAAGAAAACTATATAAGCAAAAATATTCAAAACAAAGAAAATTCAGAATATAGGTACATTTTGAAGATATGATGATGTGTGGTGTTTCATGGCACTAGGGCCACTTGATGACCAAAGAGCGCCAGGTCATGGGTCAAGAGAAGCGAATAATGGTTATGATAGATGGCTGTATAAGGGCCTTAATATTCCTCGCGCTAACGCGGGTAAATACATAGAAGCATTAAAACCATGACAGCGACATGAAACATGTGTAGTGAAATCGAATACCCATTATGGGAAAGAAAAACTTGATTATGTACTTGCAACCACACTAAATGAACTAGAACAAAGAAATGTTGGCGTTCTTAACTTTACTAACAAAACCTTACTAGATCTGTTTATGTAAATGTAATAGAACTACTCATGTTTGTATATTTACATTAGCTGGTTTTACTAAAGTGATTATAACTTAAAACATACATTGATGTTTTTTTTTCATTAGAACACCGTAGTCTACATAACTACTTTTGGTAATCGCATTGTATATATTGTGGCTATATAGACTTGTTAGATAGTTTGCCCTGTCACTACAGCTTTACGGGTGACCAGAGCTTAGTCAAGCTGCGCAAGCGCAGCTTTTTTCTCTGGTCCCCTATTTTCGCAGTGACAATGCGCTGTATTGTCTGAAGCGAAAATAAAATTTGATTTGATTGATTGATTGATTGAATGGCGAAAGATCGTAATAAAAGCATGGCAAAGATTTAGCCATCGCAGCAGCGACCTCACTTCACAGGTCGTACTGCAGAAGGCCCGGGCATATGACATGAAAAGTACCTAGGTCTCTTAAAAATCCTAACAGCGATTTATCTGTAAAAAGTGGTTCCTTACCGACAAACATCGCAGGGTGAAACGAAAACTGTTGTGGAAAGTGTTGTTTTTTTAGCGTGTCCAATTCTTTGCACTGGATTAAAATGTGTAGCACTGTTAGTGTTTCGCCACATCTCTCACACAAGGATGGATCGCCACCAGACAACAAGTATGAATGTGTAGTGAATTTATTTCCTGTCCTTAGTCATGCAAGTGTTACTTCTGTGCATCCTGGTTTTGATAATGGCGGCCAATGGCCAAGTAGCGGCTTGATAACATGCAGTTTATTATGTGTGTGTCTGTCCCACGTGCTCTGCCAATAGGCCCTGAGCTTTTGTTTTAGAAAAGGTTTCAAGTCAAGTGCAGGAATCACTATTGATCTACTGGCAGCTGTTTCGTTGGCAGCTGCAGCTAAATGGTCCACCAAAACATTTCCTTGTATCTTGCGGTGCCCCGACACCCAGCAGACTATGACATATGTATTGAGTGTGCACACTGTGCACAGGATTGAGTAAAGGGAGATAAGAATGGGGTTTGTTTGCTTTTTGAGAGTTTCAAGGGCTTTCACAATGCTCAGGGAATCTGCGTAGATCACTGCGCTTTGTAACTTTAGTTGTTTTATGTGTTTAACAGCTACCAGTATAGCATAAGCCTCTGCTGTGAAAATGCTGGTAATCGGATACAGAATACCAGCGTCTAAAAAAGATGGACCGACTGCTGCATAGGAAACAGAAAGGCAGGTTTTTGAGGCATCAGTATAAAATTCTGGGCATGAGTATTTTTGCTGCAGTTCTAGGAAATGTGTATTAATATGTGCATTGGGCGCATGCTTGGTGACTTGTACAAAGGATATATCGCAGTCTATCAGTTGCCACTGCCAAGGCGAGACATATACAGCAGGAGCATCCAAGCCGTGTTCAAGAAGCGGTACACCCGTCTTATGGCAGGGCGGTTGTTAAACAGGACAGAACTGGACAAATCATTGATGGTGGAGTGTACGAGGTGTTCTTTGTTGGCAATCACCTAGTGGAAGTAGACAAAGAATTGGTAAGGTCGTTGCAAATGGAGAGACCATTCTTTCGAGTCAACGTACAAGCTTTCCACGGGGCTTGTGCGAAAAGCATCCGTGGAAAGAAGAATGCCTAGGTGATGAATAGGATCGAGCATCTTTAAGGCTATTGGTGTCGCAGAATATGCAGGTTATGGCCCCGTAATCTAGGTGTGTCCGCATGAGGCTTCTATACAAATCGATTAAATACTTTTTGTCGCTACCCCAGGTAGAGCATGATAAGACTAAGATAAGAACCCATAATAAAAGACTGCCATGATTCTTCCTTGTCATTAGCCACAGCCCAAGCAAGAAAGGAAAATAGGAGGAAAAGAACGGCAGGGAGGTTAACCAGCCTATAGGCAGCCGGTTTGCTACCCTGCACATGGGAGGGGGATGGGGGAGATGAAATATAGAGAGCAGAGAGGGAAGAAAGATAAACACAGCACATTCGGCAGCACACGCACGCACACTCAGTCATAGTCCAGTCTTGTCTTTCGCGGTGTGTGACATTGCAGTTACAGCCAAGTGCGCATAATGCCTTAGGAGTACCTCGCTTATCTGCATCATCACGAATAATGTCGTATTGGGTGCTTCCTATACTTCCTGAAAGTTACGATGGTTTATGGCGTAATTACTACCTAGCATGTGCACTTGTATTATTTGCCTGGAGAGAGTCTCCAAAGGGGCTCTGGAAAGGATGCTGCTCCGGCTTTCACTGTGACTGCGCAGTCCTCGAGATTTTACAGCAAAAGTTGTTATGAAATTATAACAAGGCTCGCATGCACCGTAGGTGTCCTCCGCTGCTGGTATCCGTAAGCACTGTCGTGCTAAGAAAACAACTTAGTAAAAAAAAAAAACCAAGGGCACAATGGTATTCGAACCCGGGTTCCCTGCATGCCAGCGCAGTATTCTACCGCGAAGGCATGCCACTTCTTTGCAAACTAGTCTAAAGCCGGCTTGATGTCAGGGAAAGGAATCGCGTTAACACAAGTAATAAAGCATTTTAGAACAGCAAAGGGCAAACCTGACATCAGACAGCACGAACTGCATAACGAGTTGGTCGCCGAATGCTCCCACCCATCACAAAGGCTTCAGGCATTAATTCTTCGTCGTCAGCCACAGCATATAAAATTGCACAAAATTTCTAGGAAACGTGGAGCGGGTACCACACTTCTCCGAAAAATGAAGGATCGCATAGCGAATGCCTGGTCAATCCCCACAGTAGGTATGAGCCACAAGAGAAGGTGAACGAGAGCCAGAACACCTGCCTCCTACACAAAAGTTATGATTTATGGCGCAGTGTATACCCTGCAAGTGCGCTAGCAGTAGCTACTCAAGGAGTGTTAGAAAAGGCTCTGAAAGGCCGCTCTCCCATCTTTCACTGTGACAGTACTGCCCGTTCTGCGTGGACCTGGCATCATTTTTTTTTTCTTCTTTTTTTGCATCTATCTTAAATTTTCCCTCACAGAAAACGCTAATTTTTCTATCTTAACCCACGACACCGACACCGAAATTTCAGCGAAACGAGCTCTCACTGCACTAGGGGGCTTATTTGTGCAGGTTGGTGCAGTAGCATATATAGTGAGTGCCCCCCCACCCCCCCCCCAAATTTTTTCCGTCATATAATGGAGAGCACAAAATCACACTCGGCCACATCTGCTGGCCTGGCCCCCACTTCAGATCAAAGTGGTCTTCGTGCACAATTGGAGTCTTGTCTCTCATTGCCCATTAGCAGCAATTGGTGTCTTCCAGTAGGAAACACTAGTCCATCACTGCGTGCTTTGTGCCTCCCCAGGTTTCTCTCCTGCGCAACGCCACGATGAGCGCCAGCATCAACGCAGCCGCCAGTGTAAGCGTTAGCACCAGCTGGTTCGCAAATATCTACACATGCATCGTTCCTTTTAGCGAGACGTGGTTATTTTTTTTTACAACTTTCCTCACTTTCCTCACTATACATGAAGCCTTATATGCAATGATGACCACACCCACCTGCTTGATCTTTCGCAAGTATGTCTGGGGGAAGTACTTGTGGAAGTACTTTCGCAGGCGCCTCTGCTCAGGCCGGCTCATGCCCAGATGCAGGAGGTCATCTTCCTCGACGTACTTGAGCTGTCCGACCGAGACAACCTTGAGGTCGTTGCGTAGCGCATCGTAGTACGATGAGAGCTCGGCCTCGAGCAAGAACTCGTAGAGGCTGGGGCCTCCGCCGCCGCTCGAGCCCAAGCTGAAGGTGGATGCCGCCGACGGGAACGGCATGCCGCCCTTGCAGGTAAAACACATGGATACGCATAATAAGCACACGGTCAAAAACCACACGCATGATAACGGGTGACCGCATTGCCATGAATTCGGCGAACAGTCATAGAGAGAACACCCTCTTGGAAACACATAAAAAGAACGCTTAGTGAAAAATTCAGTAGATCCCACTTACCTTGGGAATCGATGTTATGCAAAGCATGCGGATGGAAAATGACTATTGTAATTATGTTATTGAGTGAAACATTATGAAGCAGTGCTATGCAATGAAGTGGCACTTAAGCAATGTCCCACTGCTTAAGTGGGACATCGTCTCATAACATTATGTACAAATGCCGGCACAGACAGATGCTTAACAGCCGCATATGTTTTATGAAACCATGTTGTTTACAGTTGCATGACGCCAACAGCAACATGCATATTAGCAACACCAGAAGCGGAAATCTGATTTGAAGCACTCGTGCTCGCGAGGCTGGTAGCCCTGGACACTGCTACATGAATCAACTTGAGCGGATGGCACTTAACTAGAATTGAGATTAACCCGACAAGACAGATATATGAGTACATATATAATGTTTATAATATTCAATAGGCAGCACTGCAACCACAATTGATGTTTTGCAAACATTAGGGTCTATTCAAAATGTATTTCTGAAACCTGGCATGGCTCTGTGGTGGAATTTTTGATTGCCATGCAGAATGCTATGATTCGATTCCTTCCGAGACCCCGACATTTATTCTATGCATTCGTCGAACAACACTGCCGATGTCAGCTTTTTCTTTGCGCTCACGCAAAAAAGCTACCTGTGTCTAATGTCTTCAACATTGTTGGCTAGATACAAACTGTGAATCGCCAGTGAATCACCACATACCTGTGCCACATACCGGCTCGTGGTATAAGGGTATGTGCCATAGGTGTCCGAAGGAAATGGTTTGACGACGTACATGACAGGATTGTCGCATTCTTCATATTCGTCAAATTATCCTACCCTCCCATACTAATTTTGGTCCACCCCAACATAAGAGAGTGATCGAAAGCGTGCATGCATACACATGCACACACATACATAGACTCCAAAAGTGTTTGCAGTACACAAAGAAATTCTTCACATTTAAAAGCTCATGAATACCAAGCAATCAAATGAATGCCACCATATTGTCACGAGCAAAACAAGACCTACAGCCAGGAGTTCTCCTAAACCAGAGCAACGAAAATGTTCTCTTCTTCTTCGCAGCCCGAAACGAGTATGAGCCTCAGTGGCTCATACACCATTACCCCCTTGGGAGAGGGAGTAATGGTGGCATTACCCCCTCTCCCAAGAAGCATAGTTTTGATGCTGTACATGAAGGCAAAAAAAAAAAAAAAGAAAATTACCATGCAAGCAAAATGAATGGCGTAAAGCGGAATAACGTAGTTGGTTGTGGAGTCAAGAGTTAAATGAGAAATAAGAAAAATAGGAAAGAATGTAAGGAAAAGACGAAACAAAAAGAAATACTCGAAGTTTCCAATAAAGTCAGTCACTCACTGGTGATTCACAGCGCGAAAAGTACGGTTTGAGCCGTGAAACGTGGATGACTTCAGTTTGCCGGGTGAAACGGGAACGTCTCGAAGTGCCTTCTGGGAGAAGCTGGTAAGTGACGTCGCTGAGACGTCGTATGACCTTGTAAGGGCCGAAGTAGTGGCAGAGAAGCTTTTCTGAACGGCCACACTGTCGGATAAGGGGCCACACCCAGACTTCATCACCAGGCTTGAAAATAACTTCATGGTGACTAAGATTGTAGCGGCGCGCGTCTGTGGTTTGGTGATGTTGAATACGATGACGAGCAAGTTGACGGGCCTCTTCAGCGCACTGCGCGAATTTGGCGGCATCCGTGTGGTATATTCCTAAGTTGTCAGGCAGGAGCATGGCGTCGCGCATCGTCATCACCTCGCGATCGTGGACTAAGCGAAAAAGTGTGAAACCGGTACTTTCTTGAACAGCAGTGTTATACACAAAAGTTACTACGTAAGGAAGTATGGCGTCCCAGTTCTTGTGATCGATGTCCACATACATTGACAGCATGTCTGCGATTGTGCTATTGAGTCGTTCTGTCAGCCCGTTTGCTTCCGGGTGGTAAGCCGTTGTTTTACGATGTTCCGTGCCACTTTATCGCAAGACTTCCTGCAGCATCTCTGCGGTGAAAGCTGTCCCACAATCAGTTATGACGACAGCTGGCGCACCGTGACGTAAAATTGGGCGACGTCTGCTGCGGTGGTTTTTGAAAGTGCCTTTGTTTCACAGTAGTGTGTTAAGTAGTCGGTAGCGACCACAATCCACAGGTGGCCAGACGAAGACGTGGGGAATGACCCCAGCAAGTCCATGCCAATCTGATGAAAGGGTGCCTTTGGTGGGCCTATTGGTTGCAGTAGTCCCGCTGGTCGTAAAGGTGAAATCCTACGTCGCTGACAGTCCCGACATGTGCAAACGTAGTGCTTCCCAGTCTTTGCGAGACGTGGCCAGTAATAGGAGCGTTGAATCCGTTGCAGCGTGCGCGTATAGCCGAGGTGTCCGGACGATGGCTCATCATGACACGCACGTAAAATGCCACCACGAAGCGTAGTTGGGGCAACAAGCAGATACATAGCTTGTGTAGGATTAAAGTTCTTTTTATAAAGCACTCCATCGCGAAAGCTAAAGGAGGATGTGAGCGTGCAAAGCTTCGAGGAGACTGGGCATTGCGTCCTTCCAGGTAGTCAATGAGCGGGATGAGCTCCGAGTCATGACGCTGTTGCTCAGCCAAGCGAGTTGCTGATACGGCAGAAGGAAAAGTGTCGTCGTCTTCAAGGTCAGTGTTGGCATTTTCGACCGGTGCACGTGAGAGACAGTCGGCGTCGGTGTGTTTCCGCCCAGATTTGTGGACGATGGCGACATCGAAATCTTGTAGCCGAAGGCTCTATCAAGCTAGACGAACTGAGTGATCTTTGAGATTTGCGAGCCAACAAAGAAAATGGTGGTCGCTAACTACCCTGAATGGGCGGCCATAGAAGTAGCCGTGTCGAAGCCTGAAGTACAGTAGCTGAAGCTTCTGGCTTCCCATGCTTTCAAACAAAATGGTCGACGCACATACGAAACAAGCAGTCAGGAAGGGAACGCTCGGCAGGCACGGCTTAGGTCCTCATCACCATCGTATCGTTGGTTTTCTCATAGGCTGACAAAAAAGATCGCGCCAGCTCTTCACTTTAACAGGCTGTGTTTACACGTTTACCAAATTGTGTGGATCATTTGATAAGATGCCGCTGCGACCACCTAGCTGCTTGTGATCACACGACCAGAAGCGCTCGCACTGCTCCACTGAAAGAGCTCAGAACAGCTCGGAGCGCTCTACGAGAGTGTGCGGTTGCGACTGAGTCCCGCGAGTCATTCTGGTAGTGAGCCCACCTCCTAGGACCCATCGTCCAACAAGTCAGCTCGTAAACGACCAAGACTTATTAACATGGTTAATAACTGAAGTAACTTGATCAAGTGATCATGAGTTCGTTGGAGAACTGAAAATATACAAAAGGTCTCCTGCTTATATATCGACGCCTTGCTGGCCCTTGGGAGCATTGTCCGCAGCTTCAGCCAACACGGCGCTCGGTGGTCTACCCACGAAGGCGGGAAACGACACCACACAATGCACGTGTAGAGGGTAGTCTAAACGATGCCCAAATATGGTCACGAGTGCAGAACACCCACGTTTTGCACCCAACACCAACACTTTGCGCGCGTCCGAGTTACAAGAACTCTCTCCTCTCTCGGCAAGTAGGGTCATGTTCGAAAAGCTCATGCCAAACTTGCCTGTCTGTCGGGTAGGATGGCTTATCGTCAAACATGCGGCTCCCTTTAGCCAATGCTTCGGAGAGAGTGGTCGACTAATCCCTGTTTTCTGGGACTTCGCTTCTCCTCAAAAGGTGTTGCTGCAACTGGTTTGGTTTTAGCTTCCAGCCCAAACACCAAATACCACACTGATTCAGCATGGTGGTGGTGAAAACATTTATTAAAACTATTTACAAGTGAGAGATAGGGGCAACCTCAATGCGGCGGTCTCACTCCAGCAGCACAAACACTTTTCTAACTGACGCGGCGGCTGTTCTTGTTTTATATAGTTGACTTGTACATCATTGAAAAGCCTGATCTTTGTACATTTTAAATACGTCTATTAAAATCAAGTTAACCATTACTGTTTAGAAATGACAAAGCAAGAATAAGTGCTAGTTACGCGGTTTGGCTTTACTGTGCCTCAGTTGTGATAGTTTTCTGAAGAAGCTGCTATAGTTACAGCACTGTTTCTTTCACAGCCTATTCCAGGACATATTTATATATTTCTTCAACCTAGCAAATTCATGTAAGATTTCTACTTTATTGTTGGTCATCTTTTGAAAACAGCCAAATTTAGTTAATTCAGCTGTAGACTATCTGCTAACTACTCACTTGAAGAAATTCATTTTCAGGACATACATAGAAAAATAACATTCCCCATCAGAGTTCAATTTCATCTATTTATGCATTCTGGTTTATTAATTGTAGCAGTCTTAATAGGTCAATATTCTCAATACATGGACCTACCTCTGCCCACTTTCGTGGAAAGCTACTGAAGTTCTGTGAGATTTTGCACACAGACTAACTAGAGCCCCCAATGCATTTCCTCAATGTAGCGTTTTATAAATAAAGCTAGCATAAATGCGAAACGGAACTTGTGAATTGTCTCAATTCATCATGCCCCAAACGCCAACAAAACCGCAGTAATCTTCAAACTGCGTTGAAATCTCATCACGCCTAGCTTATTACGCAATAGTTCCTTTCTCCTTATATATTTATACACACGAATCACACACAAATACTGAATGACCAATGAGAAATTTGCATTATTATTATCACTACAACGAAAATCTTCCTCTGTTGCCAAATAGATGGACAAAACGAAAGGTACCTCGTGTCTTCGAAGGTAGTGTGCGAAAATATTTTGCCTATGAGGATAAAGTATTATCTATCTTGAAATCATGCACCCCCTTACCTTATTTCATCACCAAACTAGCCCCCACCGCCCACTTTCTGGACCCGTCTTCTTGTCTCCTCTTAGCGGGAGAGCGTTCAATCGGGTGAGTGTCGTCGGGTGAAAAGGAAAGCCATATCCTTGGAATGTCCCTTGTGCCTGTGCGCGTTTGTTTGTGGGCGCGAGGACATACCATGGCGCCACCATGTGGAGGCATCCCTGTGACGTGCGTTGGATTGCTCCGCCGCCCTCTTGCACGCATTCTACAGCATTTCCTTTTCTATTAATAAAGACTATAGTCTTTTTTGGGGAACTTCGGCCCAAAAATTTTGGTCTGTACGTCTGCCTTTCTTTCTGTCTGTCTGTACACTTGTCTGTCTGCCGTAACGATACCCTAAACGGCCCCAAACGATTCCCCAAACTGCCAACCCCATCCGCAGTGCCCACCAATATTGCTCAAGTTTCCATGTTCATACTTGTGCGATTGTCAATTAAAAAGCAATTATTGCACATATCTGTGACATCATAACATCAATATTTTGTATGTGTGTCTTTATACTAGAGAAGGCATACATAAGTAATTCTAAGAACCGTAGCGTTTATCACGCTGAGCTCACAATGCAACGCGATGCTCAAAAAGGCAAGTGTTTTCAGCGTTTTGCTAAGACGATATGGTGGTGGCACCTGCTTGTCGCTTTGCCTTCTACACCTTATCGCCTCCGAGACAAGCGCGCATGCCTTCCTTCGTTTTCGAAGATAACTGCCAGATAGCACTCTTGTCTAACGTGCCTCGATGCGCTCGTTCGCCTTCGCTGAACGGATCGAGACTTCCTAACGCAGTGCCTCCACAATACAATTCACCAATTTTCTCATGCAGAACATTAAATAAACGTTTTGTTCACTTTCTCTAAATGCAATACTATCATCTTTTGATGACATTTGCAGTCAAACATGCAGATACGGGGCCAATTTTTGTGGTACTTCACTCAACAAAATCAGTAAAGTACTGCTGGAGCTTCTTTCCGGACATTATGAAGTGCTAAATAACTGTGCAGGAAAAATGTTGCGCTTTTCCTAATGCCTGACTGCCGGCATCGTCTGCTATGGCCACTGAAATAAAAACCACGGGGGCCGAGCGCTCTGCTTCAGTAAAAGGTAACGAGTAATTCCATGTGGAAATGAAGCATCAAATAGGTATTAACGATATAAAGAAATTTATCTTTGCTGCAAAAAATGCCCACAACCACTCTACTTCATTCATTGTAGGGGTGTATCTAAAGAGACCGGAGGCTGTTGACATGACAAGCATGGGCAAGTTTACATTTCTGTTTAGCGCACATAGCCCCACGAATCACAGCGCAAGCGATTTCCCCGCTTTGTGGGAAGCAGCACAGCATTCTTACAGCTGCAACTATTCAGTTAGGATTGTGGGCAAACGTGAGAACCATGCACGCACATGCCTCATTCAGAGTTGTAAGTTTTCTCTGCGGCACAATCCTAATATTTATTGAGCTAAATTTCTACCGTGGTCACACGCACATTCAATCGACATCAATCCACACATGGGTGAAAATAAATTATGAATGATTGGTTCAGTTCCAGAGCTTTTACCAAGGGGTAAATCGTGATAAAAAAAATGCGATCAGCCAGCCGTATCATTTTGCACCTTTGAATGAGCATGCTGCGAGGTCTTGCATACCGTGATCTAAACGGCAATTTCATGTTTCAGTGCAATCGTCAGCGTCCCATTTTCTTTTTTTATAGCTTCATTCATAAGCTGAGTGACATTTCATGACAGCTCTTAGAAGATGAATCAGTTTTCGAAGCTGACCATGTTTTGGCCTATAGATCAAAACAACATTCAGAGGAAGTGACAGTGGCTATGGGCACGTTCAGACTAAGGAGCCTTCATGTGCGCGCCGCCTACGGAGGCGTCGCTCACATGAAGGCTCCCTAGTTCAGACGCCATATATAAGCAAAGAACCCTGTGAGCTGAAGTCGCAGACGGCAGGGGCATTGGCAGAAATTTTCTTTAGAGGGGCGCCACCTTGATTAGAATTGGGCCCGGGCAGGCAGATGTGGTAGACCGTTATATTGTGACAGAATAGAAAGTTGGGCGAGTTGGTGTATATTCATATTAAAAGAAAAGCGGCGCACAAAAAGACGGAGACAAAGAAGAGAACCACACACAGCGCTGTGTGTGGTTCTCTTCTTTGTCTCCGTCTTTTTGTGCGCCGCTTTTCTTTTAATACGTTATATTGTGCTTGGGCTTGGTATGCCACCCAAAGGCTACAGTACCGGCGGATGAAAACCCGTATGATCTGGTACACACATGGAGAGGGACAGCCGGGGAGTAGGGCGGGAGTGGCACAGACTGCAGTTACGTGACCTTGGCGAGCGAAGTAAGCTTCAGCAAAGACTGCAGCGGCCCATGTATGATGTAAGAAAGAAGGTTTCGTTGAGCGCGCTGGCCAACATGCAGATGCAACTGGCCATAAAATAGACCAGAATAGCGTAAAATTAATGAAAAAAAGGGGGAAAGAAGTGACTTCTGGGGTACATCTTGACTTTCTGATAATTTAAACAGCATGCATTCTTGAATGTAATGACAGCAATTAACCTCCCCCACATGTACACACCTACGTCTTATTTTAATATATACGTAATCTGACTGTTTGCATGTTAATTTTTCGTTGTGAACGAGGCTCCTGTGCGGAAACTGAAACTTTCTGCTTTTGTGTGATCATTCATGGTCGGTGCTCATTTCAAACTTATGTCTGTACATAAAAACCACAACCACGGAGAAAGAGAAAGCTAACAGTGGCACAGCCAGCGGCAGTGTCGTGGCCGATAACCTTTACAGCAACTTTCCGGATTGTGTAGTCTGCAGAAGTAAGCACACATGAAGCCAGAGCAAAACAACGCTGTTCAAAAAGGAAAACACCTTGAAGTCCCGGTAAAAACAAGGCATGCAACCGCCAGCTTTCCTACGCTAGAGCAAGGAGAGATCACATGATCCAACCATGCACGTCACCGCGATAGCAACACCCGCGCCTCTATTGGTGAGCCTCGCGCCCAATACCTTCATAAGCAAGGGGTGAGCAACGACAAACAGAAGAAAGCAGAAACGCCGACAGCGAGTGTGCGATAGAAGCGAAGTGAGTAGACATATGTGGGTGAAGTATCCCTGGAATGTCACCTCAGGTTGTTTTTTTTTTTTAGGTGCGAAGCTCCTTAAAGCGGCACCCGTTCGTCCCTCGTCGTAGTACATAACATGTTTTACACTTTGACCTGCAAGGTGGCGCCGGTGGGAGATTTTTTCTGTGCATTGTTGAACAATCAAAAATTCACAGCAAGCACGTTAACTAAAAGCCAAATTCTCCTGTCTCTCATTCCCCGTTAGCAGCCATTGGCATGTACATTGAGCACTATCTGAAAAGAGAGGGTTGCTACGTTATACTCACTGGGCGTAACCTAGGTTTTAGAAAGGTTTAGCGAGCATAGGGCCGCATTGCCATGAATACAGTGAACTAGTATATACCATGAACTCGAGGTGGTTAAAGGTGGGAAGTAGACACAAAGCGCAAGCCATAAGAAAGTGTGCGTGTGCCACTTCTCGTTTAGTCCTTGGAGTGTCTGCTGGATGGCGGTGCTTCTATATGCGGAATATACGATGAAAAGATGCGAGATGGTGGTACTTGGAGAGTTGACTAGATGGACGAACGGACACACAGACAGATGCATGGACAGACGTACGGATGGCTACACGGACGGATGGATGCATGGCTGCATGGACGGATGGACGCATGAACAGACACTGGGGCGGATACATGGACGAACGCAGGGACGGGCACACGGATGGACGTGTGGACGCACGGACAATCACACAGATGGATGCATGGACGGACGGAAACAAGAACGAATGGACGGACGGATGCTTCACCACACTCCCCATCATTCACCCTGTGGATATGCTGCCATTCTTTTTTCTTTCTTGGCATACTTCATCGCAAAAATTTCGGTTTGTCTGTCTGCCCGTTAGTTTGTTAAGCGAAACGGTTCAAGATTGACCACATCCAGAGCGCCCACCAACATTTCCCATGTTTCTGTGTTCAAATGTGTGCGATTGTCGATTTAAAAGCAAATAATGCGCATATCTGAAGTAGTAACATGTCAACACGCCAATATTCAATGGTTTCTTTATGCTAGAAAAGGCATACATAATATATGCTAAGAAATTTAGCATTTGTTATGCTGCACTGACAATGTGACGCTATGCAGTAAAAGGAAAATTTCCTACGCTTTGCTAAGATGATATGGTGCTACTGACTTCTTTGAAATCTACAAAATATGGCCTCCAAGTTTCGTTTTTTGAGATTACCGACAGATGGCGCTCATGTCTAATGCAGCACCTCCAGAATTCCATTCACCGATTTTTTCGCACAAAACATCAAATAAATGCTTTATTATATTCACTCTTTCCAGACAGGGGACCATCGTTTTTTGACAATATTTGTAGTCGAACATGCAGATACGGGGACAATTTTTTTGTTTGCTTTACCCAAAAAGTGTAGTTTTCAAAAAGCGTGGTTGGCCGGGCCTGTTAGTATGAATCCATAACAATAAACAGCATAATTACAAGACGAGGCACACATAAAAGAATAAACGAAAAACTGTTTTGTGTTTGCTCAGTGTTCCTCTCTGTCATTGCTTGAACCACACAT
This sequence comes from Rhipicephalus microplus, assembly GCF_043290135.1. NCBI lineage: Eukaryota > Metazoa > Arthropoda > Arachnida > Ixodida > Ixodidae > Rhipicephalus > Rhipicephalus microplus. Next base: position 5,205,973 of record NC_134702.1, on the reverse strand, counting down.
CTCAACGAATAAAAACAACCGCCACGTCAATAAAATGTAGGCCAGTCGAATTACGGCATGGCAGGAGCGTGTTTTACTTGAGTAACTGATCACGGTCAACAGCGTTGGACTACAATTCGGCAGGATACGCCCACTCCGCCCAACTGTGTGTTTAGAAGGTTTGATTTCCACATGCGGTAGGCGCATTGCCAAGACGGAAGAAACATCCGTGCGTATATTTCCAGCACTCCAAGTGTTCCCCGGTTTCCCATGACGGCATTTCCCAAGCTCTCTCTAAGAGGACGCAGGCGCTTGCCAACTCTTCATTTGAGGCCTTCATTGCGTCACTGGTTTCAAAAAACTAGATACCCGAACAGCACTTATTGCATTGATGGCTGCAGGAACAAAGCAAAGGTTCTTAAAAATATCAGCCAGTTTTGATTAAGCTACATGGTACAAACTTCTGACTGACAGCTGAATAAAAAGGAGAAAATTATGTGGCGAAAATTACAAACTGGGGTGTTTCCGAACCCTCACGTGCACAATAAATGGCACCTGGAAGTGTTTAATTCCAGATGTGGGCACTGTAATAGCACTGCAGGTTTAGTGCACATGGTCTGGACATGCCCACCCTACAATGATCCAAGTAGAAACAGAGTCCTGGAAGGCCTTAATATACAGCCGCCGCGACGCCGAAGAACAGCGTCGTCATTGGTCTAGCCCTGACCGCCACCGCGTCTCAAGGGACTCCGGCCGATGGCTAGGGGGATGATCGGGGGCAGAGGCCAAAGCCTCCTACCTCGTCATTCTAGACAAGTGCAAATAAACGTTATTTCTCTCTTTCTCTAGGCTGCAGGGCATGGTGATGCTGCCTGTGACGGTGGCAGAAACGTCCACTTCTGAATGATTAGGATATCTGTAGTGTCAGCACCGACGCCAGAAGTGAGCCGATGAATGGAGAACCAACCTGCGCACGACTGCCAGCGACTTCCGCTACGTAACAGCATCGTTGCTGCTGCCGAAATTGCTGCCACCCGCCTCGGATCTATCAAGCCGTCACCGTGCTCTGTGTGACCCGAAAATTTCCAACTGATGCTTATATTTGACTTAGCTTGTTCCTCAGAAGCGGCGAGATTTCTTCGTACCGTTTTTGAGCGCCATACTCAAGTCCATCAGTAAGACTAGCAGGCCTGCGTGTATTGGCTGAATACGTGGCCTAAAAAATGTACAACTTCCAAGCTCAGGGGCCGTACATATCGATAGAAGTCTGCGCCTAAGCAGTTTCGACCGGTGGCGGCGCACGCTGGGTAAATCGGCCGCGGCACACGGCCACTTTCCAGCGGCGCCGCCGAAGGCATGGAAACCGACACCAAGTTCAAAAAGCCCTTTACTGCATCTTTTTTTGCTTAATTAGCTGAAATTCAGAGCTTTTAGCACTAACTGCAGAAAATTACATATGAGATTACTAGAAGAGAATTGGCCAATGTTTCGTAAATGCTTCGTTTTTGAGCATGCATACTGAAAATGTGAAAAAGAAATGGGGCAAGGGGGTACTTATCTCAAGTCATGTACAGTACATTATTAATTTCCAGGGAAGTTTTGACCACCCGTTTAGCGTTCGTCAAATAGCGGGTATCGCGGCTGTGATCGAACATGCATCAGGACACCGTGCCACCACGGTAAGTATGTTGAGTGTATTTTATTGCTTCCACATATGTGCAGTATTTTTTTTTTTGTACCATGTTTGCAAATGTTTTACAAGATTTATGGCGGTAACTTGCTGGCATTTCATTTGAAAGAACAACGAACGCAGCCTTCAAGGACGCGCGCACGTCAACACTTTAGCAACTCTTTAATGAAGCAACACGGTTCGCAAGGAAAACCAAGACGCACATGCGCTACACGTGATGCAGCTAGTACAGATGAAAATACTGCACATGAGACAATCAGATAACCAACACGTGCCCATACACCGCAAAAACCATAAATATTTAATGTAGAGCATGATACATTCTAAATTACATTTCTCTAAAAAGTTGATCAGAGTCTTTTCATGATAACGCTATGGAAGGTACACGTTCAGGACCATGTTTTTTTTTCTTTGCATTCTATATACTTCAGCCAGCTCCCTCCCGCATATCATGGCATTTGATAAATGCTTGCCATCTGTTTGCTGGGTATCGTTAAAAACTGGCGGGCGACCTCACACTCTGCAGTCGAGCAGGCAAGCCTCCTCCCGCTGATGTGACGGACATTTCAGGTTTTTTTGACCGTCCTGCCTGGCCTATGCACACTCTACCACAAAACAAGAAATGGCTAACATCCCTGTCCTTCCATTCTTCTTCCTCCTACAACAAGGAGATGGTATGTAATATATCTAACTAAACAATGAGCCCTTAAATGTACAACTTCTTTCCTCAAATTTGCAAGTAATTCAATTAGTCTATTACATGGCCAGTAGTGCATGCTCCTTGATTTCCGGTTTTTGATGATCTCGCCAAATTGCGAAAGCATTGCCCGGTGCCGAGAATTCAGCAACATTTTTTCACACAACGAGGTCACTGCAGTGGGGAGGTTGTACCTTCGATACTTCGGTGGGGAAAAAAAACGGCCTACGCTGACCACGAATCGAGATGCCAGAACACAACTTGTGGAATGTGGGCTGCTGCTCTTCCCATTGTGTTCACATCGATTTACTACCCATAAAAGCAGATGATGGCCACACAAGTTCCTTCGCGCGCCATATCAGCAGCAGAATGACAACTCTGCATTGCTAGTGTGCATCCAACCCACCAACGTGCTATTTGCGGTCATCGAGACATGGGGGAGGGGGGGAGGATTTGGCGACGAGGACCACTGGGCGTGCCATGCAGCACGTCGAGGCACCGTTATTCCTAGGGAGTTCTCGAATAGCGTAAGCAAGACTTTGCTTACGCTATTTGTTACGGTCGCTGCCACTGCGCATGCGTCATAACGCTAACCACCGTAACCATTTGCGGTCCACCCGCAAAAAATCCGAAATAGCGTGCAGCCCGCAAAGCCCCCTTGCGGTAAACGAGCGTGTGCCAGCTTTTGCGGGGGCAAACGCTATACGAGAACTCGTATGGCGTCCATACGCAAACGCAACGCCCGCTAACTTAGCGTACGCTATTTGAAAACATCTTTCGACGAACCTCCCACATAAGCAGCACTGATGCGGGCGGTCAAAGCTCCAACTTTAGCAACGACTTAGATGAGCAGTTTAATTAATGGGGAACTTTTAAAAGCTAAGAGGACATAGCAAAAGTGAAGGTGATCGCTCAAGGGAAATACCAAATGACAATTTCCGTACGAGCAGCGGAATGACTACGGAGGGCCGAATGAGCACGCACGAAGTAGCAACTCATGACGACCGAGTGACAGCAAAATCACGGGACATCGGTCAGCGTACGTCAACGCCGACGACGCAGACGCTTCGCGAACTGCTCTGGCGAAAAGCAGTGACCACATTTTCTGGCTCATGCTGGGTCGCACACATACGCTTCTTCCAAGTGTCAGCGCAATCAGATTCTCGTTGTCGCGCAGAACTGCACAGTATCGATTACGGAACTGTGCTTGCCGCACAAAGTTGGCGGAACTTTGTGCGGCTAGCGCTACGCTAGTCAACGAACAGTCTGAAATTGCGAGGATATATATGCGCTCCTCGCGACGTCCATTCGCAACGTGGTGCGGGAACAGTGAACTCATTCGGTCACTCGACCAGACGAGAAGAAACATTCGCCGCGAGCGAGCAAGCACCGAACACACACACTGTTCTTGTTTAGACGCCAAACTGGTCGCGCAGCTCGCGGATGTGTCTCCGCCAACTCGCAGAACTGCATTCAGTGAAACTTGTTCGCTCGCCAAGCATCGCAAGGGCGCGTGTCAGTACAACCGCGAGTGAAGAACATTAGAAAAGGCGAAATATTCCAGCATCCCCCTCGTTGGGATGCAACAGCGCGGAGCTACAACTACACGGCGAGTCTCACACAAACAGAAAGCAGAAAGAAAGTCGAAGCGATGAAAACTTTGCAGAACTTACTTCGAAAGTATCGCACCGGGGCTAAATATCCATGTAGAAAACCAGGAAGGGCGCAGCAACGTACAAAGTGTTGCTAAAGGCTTCCTAACAGTGACTCATGCCGCTAAGCACTCTTTGTACTGGATACGCACAACCACAATGTCCACAAATATTAAAAATACACAACGCGCAAGAACCGCCGCCAAGCAAAAGCTTCATGCCAGGAAGTTACGTCAGAGTAAAATACGTCTCACCCTTTTCAAAAGTAGAAGTAAAAGTTAACAAAGTGCTTGTTTTCAAATTGTAAAAAATATATTTATACGTAATTAATTTTAAGCACATATGAGCAATGCTTGTTGTCACAACTTACATTACCAGGCACGAGGGAGCGTGGGCGGCGACCCAAATGCATCAATCATGGCGCTTAGCACAAATGGGAGGATTAGCCTGTACTGTTGTTGTTTAGCGGCCAGTGTCGTGCTCATCTCGTTCTGTGGGGCATTAAGTCAGCTACTTCACTATGTTGTCGACGACTACTGGCTCTTGCTCGCTGCGGTGTACTCCACGTGTATTCATTTGGCCCTGTATATTTTTTACAAACCCCGCGGAAATGCGTACAAGGTATGCCCGTTTCGTGATCAATTTCTCGCTTGGTTGCGGCTGCGCTGCGCGAATTGCGATGAGCAGTTGCTCCACCGATCGTTTTGCGCTTTCTCTGACAGTGTGTCGGCCGAACGATTTGCTTAGAAGCGCAGTCGATCGAGGCAGTACAATTTCATTTATAGCTTCGTAAATTTTACGTGTTCCCGCTTGAGTCAGCCCTGCATGGACAGTTCTCTATGCCAATACCACAGTGGCGTAGCCAAGGGGGGAGGGGGTTCAAACCTTTCCCCGAAATTTTTTGCGCGACCGCCCCCCCCCCCCCCATTGTCATTTCCCCACATTTTCGTTTCGTTGCTTCGCGCTGACATGATTTAGAAACCAAGTGGTGCTAGTGTCACAATATCATTCTTGGGCACGTTTACAATGTTTGCACACGGGAAAACGTGTCGCGGTTTTTGTCAGGGCTTCGACACTCGGAGATTTTGATCAGGAATCTGGGCCGCGATTGTTGTAAGCTGGCTCGGCGTCAGGATTAATACTGCAGCGGTGGTCATACGTGTACCCGCCGGAACAGATCTCGCCGGAGTCGATCACTACAATGATTTTAACTGGGCAGAGATTCGTTTTAATGGTAAAAGCCAGACACAGTTTAACGGCACGTTGGAGCATATTACACTTTGACTCTTCGCACGTGGGCTAAGGTATGCTCAAGCCAGAGAATAACATTTCAATTGAACCTTCGCACTTTGTGCTAACATCTAAACACATACACACACGCCCGCACACAATACTTGGCTCATCCATCGTATATTTGGCTTATTCACCGCACAGAATATTTGGCTCACCCACTGGACTTTGCTTGTATGCGAGTGTACGATATATTGTCTAATGATATATTGTACGATATATTGTCTAATGGAAGTGTCTAATGACAAAGGTGTAATACAGGCAAATGTGCAGGCCAATCACAACCTTAGAATGGCCTACTAATATATATACTCATCATGTAACTTAAGCTAATAACTAAAATTATGGTAGCCATAAACCTCATTGCTTTATTGATATAATGTGGGGTTTAACATCGCAAAACAACCATATCATTATGACAGAGGCCGTTGTTAAGTTTGGCCTGGAAATTCATCTGGGCAGACGCCATGGTGCGTAAGCCGGTCCACTGGAGAGGCTCTCAATCCCTTCGGCACCAAGTCTGCCAGACGCTGTCGAAGATTTGAGTAATTACCCAGACCATGTGACAAGCGAAGGCGAGTTCCTGACTTTCAACTGTGGACCCTTTTGTCGTATCTTCGAGCAGAAGCGGTGACTGATGCCCTCGGTAATTCATCTGGCGACGGGGAAGCATTTGCGACCGGCGCCAGAGCTGACAGGAGAGCGGCGCTCCTTTTAATCCCCAATCAAGTAGCCGACCGGCCGGCTGCCTATGCCCACCAGGCATTGTCCCTGCTAGCCGGAGGATGAGACGTCGTGTCGCCACGACATCGTAAACAGTTCCAGAGAGGACAACAAAGAAATCATTTTCCTGGAAGAGACCGTGGCGGCCGCCGCAAATCGCCCCGCTAATTAAGCGAACAAATCGGCGGACCATTTGATGTACGCTGTCAGGATCGTGGGAACTCTCGACTAGCGGCACACACACGACGAGGAAGAGCCCTGCTGGCGCCACCTTGCAGTGCAGTGTTCACGACTCAATATTGAACGTTCACGTGGGCCGTGTATGCTCGTCCCCCTCACCTGTTGTGTGTGTGTGATTGGTGTTCCACTCCGAGAGGAGGAGCCCGACAGGGCTTAAAACGACGCCGCAGAGTGCTCGACGTCGCTCTGAACCATGTAACGGTTCAACCATCACGCTCGTGGTTTGTGAAACCACTAACCTTTCTTTGCTGTAAATATGTGTAAATAGTGCCATAAACCTGTTTTGTTTTCGTATCCTCCAGCGAACTTCCTCCTTTCAACCGCAACACCGTTCTCAAGGGTTCCAGAAATTTAGACCACTTGTGGTTCTTTAACGTGCACCCAAACCTTAGCACATGGGCCTGTAACATTTTCGCATCCATTGAAAATGCAGCCGTCGCAGCCGGGATTCAGTCCCGCGACCTGGTGGTCATAAACCTAAAGCAGCATAATAAGAAATGCTCTGTGGGCAGCTGTAGTCGGCATAAGATTTATTGTTCAGCAGTGTAGCAACCAGTGCTAGAATAAGGAACATAACTAATGCTGAAAAAATTTACGACATATTAAAAATATATTGATTCGCTTCGTATGTTCGTCTCTTTACATTGGCATGACTAGATGGGCCCACAGAGTGATTTCTGCAACTAGAGACGGAATACACAACAAGAAATGCACAGAATGAATTAACATGGGTGGACATGTTATCATGTGAAATTAAGAACAATAATAAGAACGAAGACTATGCCATCTACGTTTAACAGAGATTAACGAGTAACAATGTCTTCTTCGTTCAGGCGGGTCATCGTGACGATGCGTTTTCCAAGACTAGTTCGTTCAATGTTTCAATGAGAGGCATTTGCTCCAAATGGTCACTCTACCTGTCGTTTGCACCAGCCGCCATGGTGTAGTGGCTAATGTACTAGGCTGCTGACCTGCAGATGTTTTTGATGCAGGCAAAAATGCTATAGGCCCTTGTGATCGAATTAAAGAACCCCGGGTGGTCGAAATTTTTGGAGCACTTCACTACGAACTCTTTCATAATCATATATGGTAATTCACGGGACGTTAAACCCCACGTATCAATCAATCACATGTCTTTCACTGTCATTTACTGTGATTACTTTTACTTACTCTCTTCACAAGCATACCCACGGGGAGAGGGGGCGGGAGTCTCATCACTTTGATTTACCAGTACATGTATACAACCTGGTCAAACTACCCTTGATAGTAATGTCGCAAAGAAAAGCTGATTTCCCCCCCCCCCATCGGGTTGGTGTGAACCCCTCCGGAAAAAAATTTCTGGCTACGCCCCTGCAATACCATGTGGTATGTTTCTAGATTTTGTTACAAATATAGCCTACAATCATTACAGCACAACTTGCAAAATATTTTAAATCAATATAAAGGTGTCAAATACTTTTCAGCAAGGGAACTTCGGATGCATTTTGTAAACATGTGATGATTGAACATATTTTCTACTTTTTCACTTATTGTTTTCAATCTTTCACTTATTGTATATGGTTCTTAAAGAGAAAAGAAGAAAAAAGTGAGCCCCGTAACTGTCTGCATCAGAGTGCAACACCTCAACAGTTGCTCACGACGGATGGGGGTAAGGAGGGATTAAAAGGATAGGATTAAAAGATAAATATATAGAGAGTGAAAGGAGAGAGCAAGGCGCAGGGACAGCGAACGACAGAAAATGAGGGAAGTAGAGAGAAGATAGGAAAGATAGACACGGTTGCAGGAGTCTGAGGACGGGGCGCCACTCAGTGAGAGTTCTTGTCGGCGTCATGATATGGCATAGGGCGAGCCCAGTCGGCCAGAGCTGCGCTGTGGTCGGAGATCACGGGGGCACAACCCGTCGGCACGAAATCCAGAGAGCGGGTCCCTTTCACTTGTCAGAGCCAGTTGTGTATGATTTCTTTTAACTCTCGCATATATTTCTGCTTTCTTGTGCATCGAACTTATTTTCATTATTCTTTATAATATTCAAATCCGGTTTTGTATATTTTTGGGAATATGTAACCTATTTTTGAGTTTCTAACAAGGTTATTTTTTTTCCATACAACCGCCACGTATGCCTTGTAACAAACCACCAATGCCAACAGCTTTTAGCCAATATAGATAGATACAATATAGATACAAGGGTTCTAGTATCTACTAGAACCCTTGTATCTGAATAGATACAAGGGTTCCTTTACCTGAATAGAACCCTTGTATTTTTGGAAATAAAATCTGTGCCCTGTTTGAGTACCAAGCTTGCCAGTGTTAGAATACGAATAAAGTATTTATTATTGCTGGTGCCAGCGTTCACGATTAGCAAAACTGCACGGTATTTTTAGTGGATTGGATGTTCTTTGTTGTTTTTGTTTTACTTTTTTAAATTCTAGATGCGTATAGACCAGGTCATAATGCATCATTGTAAAAGACATCGAAAAATGAAAAAAAAAAAAGCACAAAGGCTCACTCGGCAGTATTAAAGTGAATTTCCTTCAGTATCTGTCTTCATTGGCTAGAACAAAGTGTCCCAAGTTTGCTGTCGCCTGCAATGATACATTTGTTTCCTCACCTAAGCAAACACAATTATTTTAAGTCATGTGACAGGTATTGCTGTAAAAATCTGGGAGGAAGCTGGGAAGAAGCTCTATCGAAGGCACATGCACGCATGTCATCATCATCATCAGCCTGACTACGTCCACTGCAGGACTAAGGCCTTTCTCGTGTTCCGCCAGTTAACTCGGTCCTGTGCTTGCTGCTGCCAATTTATACCCGCAAACTCCAATCTTATCTGCCCACCTAACCTTCTGTCTCCCCCTAACCCGCTTGCCTTCTCTGGGAATCCAGTCAGTTAGCCTTAATCACCAGCGGTTATCCTGTCTACGTGCTACATGCATGGCCCATGTCCATTTGCTCTTCTTGATTTCAACTATGATATCCTTAATTCCCGTTTGTTCCTTGATCGACTCTGCTCTCTTCTTGTCTCTTAAGGTTACACCTACCATTTTTCTTTCAATTGCTCGCTGCGTCGTGCTCAATTTAAGCTGAACCCTCTTTGTAAGTCTCCAGGTTTCTGCTCCGTAGCTAAGTACCGGCAAGATACAGCTGTTATATACCTTCCTTTTGAGGGATAGTGAAATATAGCCCTATATCACTTGTTAATCTATACAATAGGGCAGCCATTTAGCTGCGCAGAGCTCCGTGTGTAGCTGTCATGCTATATTTGATCACTGTAAAATACTATTAATTTCTTACTGAAAAATAAACTGCTGTGAGTGTTACGAAGAAAAAGTAATTGATCAGTTATAAAACTGCCCCCCCCCCCCCCCAAAATTAATAATAACCGACATGTAATTAACTGTTTCTTTGTCTTGTACAAGTTGTGGTGGGGGCCAGTACCGATGAGTTTCTTCTTCTTTATAATGAATAAAATTATGTATTATGAATTGATTGCTCCTCTAGACATGTTCCGTAATATTTCTAAACCTGTAGACTTGCTCCTAGAGCGGTATACCATCTTCAAATTATAAAAAGGCAAACAACATTCTAATTTTATAATAGGGTGTGACATTGATGCTTTTATTAAAGAATGCTTCTTCAATGTGTTCTATTAATAAGCTTTATAAAAATAGCCACACATGGAGGTAAATATATTTCAAAGGGGTTAGGCATTCATTTTTCTCCTGAGGAATGTTGTTGGTGCCAAGTCAGTCGCTGCTACAGCCAGCAATGTAGCCAGAAACCTTTTTATTAGGGGGGGGGGGGGGGGGAGTGTATAGTGCGAGCTCCCTTTATGCATGCGTGGTTGTGTGTGCACGTATATGTCCATATACAAATTATAACAGTTTATGAGAAGCTTGCATGCCCAAACCAGCTGACCTGGCTGCTCCACTAGCTTAAAGGGACACTAAAGAGGAGCAATATATTGAGTAACTGCACTCTGAGAATTCTAACAGCACGTGTTTCACTATTATAAGTTCATTATTGGTGGAGAGAATCAGGGGTCAAGTTTGACTTTTAATTAAGTGCTAAAGTCTCCACGCGTGTTGTAAGAAATTCCAGAGTAGTTTCGGTGCTTTCGTGCCATTGTCTCAATGAAATTTTTGTGAAACTTTGTATGTAACATACATGGCACCCAAAGGTTACAATGTATTTCATCTTTATCAAATTTCTTACGTCACAATGTGAGGGAATCTCAAAATGGCATTGCCACTCACATCTTCTTTTTGTGTGTTTTCAAGCATACCAAGTGTCGTGTTGTCGTAAGAGTGGCGTCCTTGAAATTGTGAAATTGTACTTTAAAATGGAGAAATTGCTCTTCTCACAGGTCGTTTGGAGAGCAGCACTGCTTGGCACCGGGATGGGGCTTGGCATTCTCACCAGTGTCCATGGTCCTCCCTCGTGGCGAGTGTTTGGCTGGTACCTGGCGCTGCTTAGTGGCTTCCACTTCTCCGAGTACTTTGTCACGGCAGTCACAAACCCCAAGGCACTGACGCTCGACTCATTCCTGCTGAACCACAGTCGAGAATATGGTGTTGCAGCGGCATGCAGCTGGCTAGAATTCCTCATCGAGAGATTCATCACGCCTGGTGAGCTAGCATCAACACTGTGAATACTGATTGTTTGTTGTCATCAGCTGAGACATGTTTGTCTTTGTGCATTTGACGTCATGCTCATTAATTTTAGGGTAGTGTAACCTATAAAACTATGACCTATGACCAATAAAACTCCAAACTTCATTTCGTGCAGATGTCTAATAGTGTTACAGTGAAAACGCATTTATACAAGTCGTAAGAAAACGGGGTCTAGCTTATGTATCTTTTTTCCCCTCTCTCTTTTCCCTGGTTTGTAAATGGGGGCACAGGTTATATAGAGAGGGGGTATTGATGTAAACAGCTCATTCACTTTGCCATACACAGTGCTCATTCACTTTTGCCATACACAATAACAGAGCCAAACGCATTACCACCAGACATTGCCGCGGAACACAATCTTAGCAAATTTCAAGATCTTCTTCACGCACAACTTGCCACCTAATCATAGTATGTTAATTTGTCTTTTTTGTTGTCATATGAGGTGACTTTCTGGTGAATCCGGTTGCTGTTTTATGTATTTTGTCTTTTTTAAAAATGATTTTTATACATTGTTTTACTCTATTTACTTTTATTTATTTTTTCTCGACTTTTGAAATGCATAAAATGTAAGCGATACCTCGGACCCTCATTCTGCGAGCCTAGGCTGTTCCAGAGGTTGCCATGGGTGACCTGGAATAGGAACCCTCCCCATTTTTTTTTAATTTGCTTAATAAGACGTTTTCATCATTGTGATCTGAGAATATAAGGAAATTAGTAAAGGTCAGTCTGATGCAATTTGCAATGTATGAGAAACCCCCATTGGTGGTTGCTCCAAAAATTTGCCCATCTACACTGCTGGCGGAGTTCTTGCCTAAAACGCCCACTTTGAAAACTCAGTTTGAGAACTTCAAAAAAGAAAAAATGATTATTTATTTTCTAGCCAGAACACATTGCAAATTCCATCACACTGGACATTATTAAATTATTTATTTTACCATTAAGAGTAGGTGAATGGTAGCTGAAGCTGCAGGGAGCAGATGACAAGCTGCCTGCGTGTCACTACTGTATTGCAAAGAAGCACATCTTATTTCGCAGGCGCACATTTTAGTTGATCACAAGTTCGCTTTTTTGTTTTTGTTTATTTACTTCTATGCTGAAAGCAGCGGGGCTGCCTGTTCCCCCTTGTTTCAGCGCAATCGCATCCAGGTATCGCTGAAAAACATGACCCCTTGGAGCTGTAATGTAGGCGGCTCAACTGACAACGACCGCAGATTACTTTCAATAGTTTCTTGCATACCACTTTTTTTGTGTTCCATTAATTCGAATTCTCACTTGATTCGAAGATTCTTCATGTTAACGATGTTTTACTGTATATGTTCTCCCCAAACAAACCAGACATTGTGACTAATGTATATGCATAAATTCTAAGAACTTGAAATTTTGTTCTCCTAAACGATTGAGCCACATAAATGACAAAATTACGTGCTGTTTTGTTCATAGACTTGGTGAAATGCTGCCGCAGTTCAGTTAAAAACTCCTTGCTTGAGTATTAATTCCTTTGGCTGAGACTGTATACTAGAACCTCATTTGATGTGATCGAGGAACGGGCACAGGCTTTCACCAAGGTGCTGGGGAAGGAGAGCTCTTTCAAGGCTTCTTGCTGACAAAAACACAGGATTTATTTACATATTTAGAAAAGTTCAACACACTATAGACATCTAGACGCGTCTTTACAAGAGACATGACAGGCCCAAGCGGAGGCCAGAGAGAGATCCCTGAGCGTACACGCGACACGCTTTGTATATCCTCAGTTCGTGCACATGCTTCTTCTCAAACGCGAACTGCGTGTCCCAGCAATGCCGACAGACGTTCCATGCAGCGCACACGGACACTTCTTGCGTTTCTGCTAACGCGGACAGCGTTTGGCAGATACACTGATTAGCATCCATTACAGACCAGGTTTTTTGTGTTGCCCGTTATAACAAATGTAACAAACTTGGATATGATGAATTTTATGCTATAACAATGTAAATGAGAAAGTGTGTTGCCATTAGCAAAGGGCAACAAAAATATGTTTGTAATGAATTTCAGGGCATAAGGAAAGCATTTTTGTCTCAGATGCAACTGTAATGTGATGATTTGGTGTCACGACTTAGTTCTTCAGCATTGTAGAGTTTGAGAAGTTGCTGTTTTTATTCTAGGCCTGAAGCAAATGTGGTGGGTCAGCTACGTGGGCCTTGCAATGTGTTTGGTCGGTGAAGGGTTGCGAAAAGCAGCCATGCTCACAGCGGGCACCAACTTCAACCACATCATACAAAACCACCGAGAGCAAGGTCACGTGCTGGTCACCCACGGCGTGTACGCCCTGTGTCGACATCCATCCTACGTCGGCTGGTTCCTGTGGTCCATTGGCACTCAGGTCCTCTTTCCTTTAAACATATTTGAGCTTTTGCAAGTACATGGCAACGGTTTTAACACGAGTGTAATATTGAGGTGTCTGACGTATATCGCAGAAATCTTCAAAGGAGCACTGATGTCATATTTATGTCCATTAGAAAATAAAAATAAAAGTAGAGTACAAAAAAAAAAAAGACAAGACATAGGAGACAAGTAGACAGGAACTTGTCATGTCTACTGTGTCTTTTTTTTTTTGCACTCTACTTTTATTTTTATACAATGCGCCAACTCGCCCAGCAACGCATTATATTATGCCTGTCAATCTGTATGCTCCATGAGTAGTTACCAACCTCATCATTATCATCATCAGCCTGACTGGGCTCACTGCAGGGCAAAGGTCTCAGGTCTCTCCCACCATCAGCCAATCTACCCGGTCTTGTGCTTTCTGCTGCCATGTTACGCCTGCGAAATTTTCAATCTCATAGGCCCACCGAACTTTCTGTCTCCTCTTCATGCGTCTGCCTTCTTTGGGAATCCAGTCAGGTACCCTTAATGACTAGCGGTTATCTTACGTACTACGTGCCCAGCCCATGCCCATTTCTTCTTTTTGATTTCAACTATGATATCCTTAACCCTGGTTTGTTCTCTGACCCACTCTGCTCTCTTCTTGTCTCTTAAGGTTACACCTACCATTTCCCTTTCCATCGCTCGCTGCCTCGTCCTCAATTTGAGCTGAACTCTCTTTGTTAGCCTCCAGGTTTCTGCTACGTAGGTAAGTACAGGCAAGATTCAGCTGTTATATATCTTCCTCTTGAGGGTTAGTGGTATATTGCCATGCTTGCCGAATGTGATCCACTCCATCTTTATTCTTCTAGTTATTTCACTTTCATGGCTCGGCTCTGCAGTTACTACCTGTCCTAAGTAGACATATTCCTTCACAACTTGCCTTGCCGCGGTGGTCTAGTGGCTTAGGCACTCGGCTGCTGACCCGCAGGCCGTGGGATCGAATTCCAGCTGCGGCGGCTGCATTTTCGATGGAGGCGGAAATGTTGTAGGCCCGTGTGCTCACATTTGGGTGCATGTTAAAGAACCCCAGGTGGTCGAAATTTCCGGAGCCCTCCACTACGGCGTCTCTCATAATCATATGGTGGTTTTGGGACGTTAAACCCCACATATCATCATCCTTCACAACTTATAGCATCTCTCCACACGTCACAAAGCACTGTTTTTTGTCAAGACTATTGCACATTGCACTTCTCGTCAAGACTATTGCACATTGCACTTCGACTATTGCACATTGCACAGACTATTGCACTTCTCGTAATTTATGAAGGCTGTGTATAGGGCTTGTTTGTATTCCGCGCATTTCTCTATCATCTGATTGACAGAATGACTATGATCTGCTTAGTCTTTTGGTTGATTGAACTCTAATGTCGCCCTAATTTTATTAGCTATTATTTTTGCAAATAGTTTGTTGAGAATGGGCTGTAAGCTGAGCGGCCTGTGATTTTTAAAGTCCTTGACATCTCCGTTCTTGTGGATTAAGATGATGATGGTGTTCCTCCAAGATTCTGGTACCCTTCCCGTCAAGAGACACTTCGTATCTAAAATGGCCAGTTTTTTTATCACAATTTTTTCGCCATCATTCAGGAGGACCGTTGTTACCTTATTTTCACCAGCAGCTTTGCCTCCTTGCATTCTTTCTAGAGCTTTCATTACTTCCCCTGTCGTTACTGGTAGGATGTCTAATTCTTCTGGGGTATTATCGCTTCTTACGGTAGCGTACTAGTTGTTTTGGCTTCTGTACAGCTCTATGTAGAGCTCCTCCGCCCCCTCGACTATCCTATTCATATTGGTTATCACATCGCTTTCCTTGTTCCTTAATGCATACATCTGATTTTCGCCTATGCACAAGTTTGCTTTCCGAACTTTGAAGCTTCCGCCGCTTTTTACAGCCTACTCAATTCTTTCTGTGTTATACCTTTTGATGTCCGGTACCTTACGCCTATTGATTAACTTCGAAATCTCGACTAGCTCATTTTTGTCTGTTGTAATTGAGGTTTTCGTGGTTTGTCGTCTTTTCATGAGATTTTTTTGTCTCTTGGGACAGCTTGCCAGTGTCCGGTCTAGTGACTGGACCTCGGACTTCCATTGAACACTCTATTATGCATATGACATGGATTTGCCTAGTCTTTGTGCTTGGGGGTGGCAAATTGCTCTTGTGGCTTCGTTTATTGCTGTATTTCAATTTCGTCTCGAAGGAAAAAACAAACGTTTTTTCACTTCGTGATCCTATCAGAAGAGACAAGCCTAGAAGATTAAGATGGTAAAGCGTAACTGCTGAACATTTGCCGATAGTTGTTTCGTGACAAAGCAGCTTCAAGCCTCGCGAAGCCAGAGCGCACGTAAAATACGAAGACAAGGCAAATCCATGTCTTACACATAACTCCCATGCTCGCTGAAGTGTCATGCATTGCAGCTCCCATAGACAATAGCACCAGAGTTCCTTCTAGTGTATATTCAGGAAACTCTTATGTTCTCATAGGGCTGCAATACTTATGTGCCTAGATGGATGCACACAACTCCAGCTGACTGGTTGATTCTCTCCTATAAACCACGTTTTCCTGTGTTAAAACCCATTACCTATTTTTTGACTGTGCAAAGTTAGCCGTCAATAATATGCTATTTCCATGTTCTGCTGGTCTGATTTTAAAATGTTGAACTGCCAGCACTATATGTTCAACATTTGACTGTGTAAGCAGGCTTCCTCATCTGCTGGCCTTGTGTTTTCAGGTCGTTCTAGTCAACCCAATCTGCACTGTGGCCTATGCTGTTGCATCATGGAAGTTTTTCAGGACAAGGGTCGAGGAGGAAGAGATAACACTGCTGACCTTCTTTGGTGAAGATTATGTGCAATACCAAAGGCAGACTTGCACAGGCCTCCCCTTCATTCGTGGCTTTCGCGCTGAAGTCTAAAGCCATGTGTGGTGTAAGCCGTGTGGCACATGTCGGGGCTTATTGAAAAGCTTCTTTTTTCAAGAATGTGAGCTGACACATGCCAATCTTGGGGTTGTGCTGCAGAAGCACAGGTCAGTGTACGTGGTTAGAATGAGGGCGTAGTGGTGGCATTTCAGTGTGGGAGAAATGCAAAAATGTTTTCCTTATGTGATATTGGCATGTAAAGCCTCGAATTGTGATATTACTCGTGCAAGTACCAGGGTAAGTTCACACGAAGAAAAGTCATATAGATGATTTTCCGCAGCTGGTTCGTTTAGTCAAAACTAGATAGCGCCACCACCACACAGTGGCTATCTTCTACTGTGGCCGTCTCCACGTCGTGGCCTTTGGCACTAATGCTCAATATGTCTCCGTCAGCATCAAACGTCTGCTCAGCGTCCCCATAGCATCTGTGTGTACGTGAGTAAAGGCGAGCAGGTAGCAGTGCCCGAAAAGTCTACATGGTGACACCTATATGTAGATGCAGTTTCCTTTCACCTCAAACATCATGTAGTCATCCTGCGCTGTGTGGCCCATAAGTTGCGACCTACACATATATTTGATTTATATTTATGTCTTGAATTTCGAGAACAATGTATTTGTCAGTTATTTTGCATTATTTTCAAGATTCAGTCTCGGAGGTGAGGCTTAGCAGACGCCGCTAAATAAACAGAGCTAATCTCATTAATAAAGACAGAAAATACTTGATGCTTCCACGTGCAACAGCATGAAGCGATACCCTATATCACCATTTGTTTATTGCTGTGCAAACAATGAGCAAGTAGCAAGCGCAAGTTTGTATTGAAGCGGGCAGTCGCGTCTGCATGGATGCTGCCATGTTGGCTTCCAGCTTGTGTGATACGGCCGCTGGCCTTATGCACTGGGGCAACTGACTAGGGGAAGGCCAGTTACGATCACATGATAAACATGGCAGCGTTTCTGCACCACTGCGGAAAATCGTCTATAGGTGTTCTCGTTGCACAAGGTCTCATTCTGACCCGTAGCATACTTCTTATTCCTTGCCTGTGATGTTTCTAGCCAGTCAGTGAGTATATAAGGTACAGCCACCACTGATTGGAACTCGACATTCAGGGCCAAGTGCTGCAAATACTTTTGTTTCCACCATCCTCAGTGCATTTCACATATGCATAATGTCAACCAGAACACTGGTGAACTTTGCAGCAACGCAACACAGTTCTCAAAGAATTGCACATACCAGTTGTTATGGTAGAAGTATTGATGCCATCCGTAAGTAATGCACATTGAGCCTTTACTGAGATGACATCTTTTGAATTTGCCTTACCACGAATGTGCACAAGCCATCCCAAGTAGTCTCCTTAAATTAGGCCCCTCAAATATTAGGCCCCTCATTAGGCCCCTCAAATATGGGCTGTTCTCCCAGTGCCAGTTAAAAAGTATTTCTTTCATTTCGTTATCTACACTTTCAGTTGAGAATAAATTTTTATCTGTGTCCTTTAATGAACAAGCAATTAGTTATTGATGGAAGTGCTTGTTTCGTTTGTCACTACAATAACTGCAAGAGCAGTAAAATCATTTTATTTTTTCGTCGTAGAGTTACAGTCATTGTGGAGGATCACCTTTAAATGCTCATTTGGCTAGCGTTATAGTGAAGTTTTTCTGCCTCCACAGTCTATGATGCTTTGGCAGAGGGACCAAAGAGGGAATAACCCTTATATTTTACAACAGCCTGATAGTTATCGTTCCTAAATGAGTCGTAAACATCCTTAAATAAATCGGTGGAAAGTGTTTTCTTAGTATTGGCCAAGTGATGAAGGACTACAATTGATATCAGGGCAAAACTGCTGGTTAGGACCATTATAGAAACAGGCATTGTTCGAGGTGCGGAGAGTGGACAGAAGTACAGAGTGCCTCATACTGGAAAGGCTAGAGTTCTTTCTCCCGGGAAAGCAGTTTCCAAAATCAATAGCAGCAGAAACATTTTTATGTTCACTATATACAGGGAAAGACTGTCTTGTCACATGGTTGTGGCTCGTGGCAAAAAACACTGAAGACATAGCATTTGCGGCTAGGACTTTGTCTTTGTGCTACTAGGGCCATTGCCATTAGTTTGGATGGTTGATTGCGAGGTGTAATGTACCAACACGACTCGGGCTGTGAGATGCTATAGTGGAGGGCTCGGGATAATTTCGACCACCTGGTATTTTGCACAGCACTAGGATCTCTGGCACCCTGAATCTTCAACTAAGTGTCTATTAGAAAAGAAAACTCCACTGCTTATAGTAAAACATTATTAAAGCTAGTTGCACTGTGAGATGATGCAATGACTGCCTAGAAAAATAAGCTGTATATGTGTAAAACTGTGTTAGCTTTGAGAAAAAATTAAGGTGCATGCTGTGGTGGCTGTGGCATTTTGCAGCTAACTGGTGGGACATAGCTTCAGCTTCTGTCTATGTTGGCAGCATTTCAATGTGTGAAAACACGTACAAATAAAAACAGGTGACGAAATTGTGGTGTCGTGGTTTCGGTTCCGGTTTTGGAACCAGTTGGCTTGCCGGTTGTATATATGGTCTTTGTACATACGTATATGATAGCACGCTTGTGTCATATAAATGGACTTTCTGCTTGGCTACCGGCTGCTGCGTACTTCTTGTAGGCCAGCACTGTGCCCTGTGTTCTCCGTGCGTCGCGTCTGCCGCACAATTCTTGGCATCCGGCCAGATGGGCGTACGACTATTTGATACTAGTGTTACCATGTTCAGCACCCTAGATACAGCCCACCAATACTTTAGTTCTGTGGATCACCAGTTTGTGACCACTGAGACCGTATCTGCATTGCTCCGCTTCTATCCTGCCGAAATGTGAGCCATTCTTCATTCTACTTTCTTCTGCTGTGCGGTTCACGTTCAAGACATTCATATTTCGGCGGATTGACGGGACTTCATAGTCCAGACCTTTACACATGGGGCGGCTCCACCTTTATTTCCTCCGCAGCCAGTCTGTCTCCGCAGCAGCATGTTCCCCGCAATTCCGCCACCTTCGTTCCTGGCATGCCTCTGATTCTGTAGAAGACTTGGCATCGCGTCTTGCAAGTGTACATTGAAGCGGCGGCCCCGGACGCTACGCCAGACGCAAAGAAGACGTTTCTGCTCAACACGCTTGAAGTGAAGGGATTGAAAGCTTGCTACAAGGCTGCCGACAAGCAGACGCTGCCTGAAGGCGTCCGAGCTTCAGGATATGGCGCAGCTTGCGACGCGTACAAGCAGGCCTAAGCTGTTTTGGACGCATACTTCGCGCCGCCTAAAGACGCTTTCTGCTTACGTGCTCGATTCCAGCAAGAAGTTCGAGAGTCGGACGAAACTGCCGTCTAATTCATTCTAGCGCTGCGGCGGTTGGCCAACAACTGCAATTTCGGCACCGCAGCAGATGCAATGATACAAGACCAGATTCTGCACGGCCTGCGTGAGCCCGGCCTGCTTCGGTCATTCATCCAGATGAATCCAGCGTGACCCCGGCCTGCTTCGGTCATTCATCCACTCAGCCTGCTGCTGATTCCGCCCCAGCTGTACGTGTTTCAGCCTGTAGTAGCCTCCGGGATGCTGTGTCTGTTCTCGATGCGCTGGAGGTGCATCCACCAAGCGTTCCAGCTGTGATTCCAGAGTTAGTTCCTATACTGCATGCTGCAGAGGTTCCTCCGCTGGTCGCGTCTACGCCTATCGTGCTCGTTCTTGCTCACGGCTCCGGTTCTGCATCAATGGCGCCGAGCCATGCCGCATCGGAGAGTCGTTACCTGTCTATTCCGGCCCCAACTATGCGGAAGGCACCCTGGATGCAAAGTTCATGTGCCTATTCTGTCGCTACACCGGACTGCTGTGGGCGGCGGCAGTTCAGGCGCCTGTTGTTAAAATGGCACCGCTACAGGCGTTGACGCCATGCACTCAAACATGACAGTGACTTACAGACATCCTCTCTCAGGGGAGGGAATGATGTGTCGGTTATTTGGCAATTTACCTTGTGGTTGTATTGTTGGTCTGCATGCTACATATTTTTAATTCTTCGGTCGTTGTGCTACGTGCAGTCTGTGCTTGTTATTCCTTCTCAAGTGTGCATTACCCATGTATTTTCGCGTGTTTACTGTGTAATTCTTCATGCATTATATTGTACATTTTCCTACTCTTCTGTGTATTCTGTGCATTGTATTATTATGCATTGGTTGCGTGGAAAACCCCACATCTTCATTTCAAAGGGGGGGGGGGGGGGGGGGGGATGATGATGTGGTGTCGTGGTTTCGTTTCCAGTTTAGGGACTCAAGCATGCTTGTGTTATATAAACAAAGTTCCTGCTTGGCTACCGGCTGCTGCGTACTTCTTGTCGGCCGGCGCTTCAGCGCCGTGCCCTGTGTTCTCTATGCGTCGCGTCCACCGCACGATACTACAAAAATAAACTCGCGAGTTTTCTCCCACAGAATCCTTCATAACAATTACTGTGATATTTGCCCTAAAATTACGTACTAGTTTTCAGCGGGTAATATTTTAGTGACAAGCTATGGCATGTCGGACAGCTTTTCCCTTCTCTTTTATTACAGGTTCAAAAGTTCATTTTACAGCAATGCAGTGGCACGAAATGAAACTATTTTATAAACGAGGCAGAGCAGTCACTGGAAAAAATTGGGGCGAAGACTGTAGAAAGTGGCCTTGCTCACTTCCCTTTCTCAGCCCCTTGCTATATGTACTGCAGCAGACATGGTAGTTGTGCAGTGCTTTACACTCGTTGCTGTGCTGTGCTACTATGCAATGCTTTCTTTTGTTTCTAACAAGTCTTCTGTTTTTTCTATCATTCTCTCACCCATAGCGGTGCAATCCCATGAATGCATACTTGCTCAGCTAACATGCCTGGATAATGCCCACATAGCCAAATGAAGGAGTACCAGGATTTAAATTCTGGCAAAATCCCAAGAATACACTATCAAGGGAACATCCCTTTGAAAACACATCAGTGAAGTGTGTAGCAAAACAAGAGGGAATTGATTACAATCAGTTTTGTTAATCATGACACAAAAATTTAACTTGTGAAGTTCCAGGAGTACATATTTTGTATTTCGAACTGTAACAATTGCTGAGCATTACTGCATATTTGAATCTTACAGCGGTATTCACTTGTGTGAAAGATGCATGTTTCATTCAGGTTGGGTCTTGTCTGAATAAGCTGAGCTGTTAAGTGCCACCATCTTTGCTTTGCTCTTCACGAAGGATTCACCTTTTTCTCTGTATATGCCATTTTAAAATGCAGTAGACTACCATTAATTAGGCTTGTAAATTTGATATCTTGCCTAATTCAACCTTGGCAAATAATCTTGACCAGTACCCCGCTCATTTCTGTGGGACCATTTATCCTTCGATTTATCCTTCGCTGGATAGTTCACACACAGCTGATCATCTTGTTAATGCTTGATGCCAGCCCCGCCGCGGTGGTCTAGTGGCTAAGGTACTCGGCTGCTGACCCGCAGGTCGCGGGTTCAAATCCCGGCTGCGGCGGCTGCATTTCCAATAGAGGCGGAAATGTTGTAGGCCCGTGTGCTCAGATTTGGGTGCGCGTTAAAGAACCCCAGGTGGTCAAAATTTCCGGAGCCCTCCACTACGGCGTCTCTCATCATATGGTGGTTTTGGGACGTTAAACCCCACATATCAATCAATGCTTGATGCCAATGGTCACTTGAGTAACACTTTCAACAGCAGCAGCATCCATTGTCATGGCACTTGAGAAACAGCGTAAGTATCAAACACGTGTTCTGTCGAAACCAGTCATTTTTGGCTTGCCCCAAGAAGATTGCAATGTGAAAACAGCAGCTTACTATAAATTATTACATCATTTAGTGATTTTAAGATACACTTTTATTTTCCAAGATATTCATCCAAGAATCAACGTTTCGATGTGTTCTCAAAGAGCACTCGTGTCCAGTGGTGGATTCGGAGAGGGGGACAGTAAGGGCGATCGCCCCCCTCCCTCAAAGCCTGTCACCACGGACCTCCCTCTCCAGTTCTTGCTGTCTATCTCCTATCACGATTAGGGCCAATGAGTGGGACCACTGTGAGTACAAAGTAACAGCTAGTATTTATGCTATCATGGGGATTTTCGTGCTAGTAAAAACAAACGGTAATGACCCCCCACCCCTCTCTCCAGTGTATATTGATGCCAATATTTGTGTAGCTAGCGAAACGCGCACGCTATGAGCGTGGTATGTTGTCATGTTCCGCCCCGCCGCGGTGGTCTAGTGGTTAAGGTACTCGGCTGCTGACCCGCAGGTCGCGGGTTCAAATCCCGGCTGCGGCGGCTGCATTTCCGATGGAGGCTGAAATGTCGAGGCCCGTGTGCTCAGATTTGGGTGCACGTTAAAGAACCCCAGGTGGTCAAAATTTCCGGAGCCCTCCACTACGGCGTCTCTCATAATCATATGGTGGTTTTGGGACGTTAAACCCCACAAATCAATCAAATCATGTTGTCATGTTCCCACATGACACGCGTGTCAGAATTATCATGTTGGCACCAGTCACATATATCGTCATCCATTGACGTCACGTCACACCAAATTTGGTATATGTGGAGCTATCAAAATGGCCGCGAGCGCATCATGAAGGGCCCAATTTACTCCAACGTAACGTTAACGCGCGCTGCAGCACAGTGACGGTATACGTTAGCGAAACGCGAGCACTCTATAGTCTGACGCCAGGCGCGGCCCGACGGCAACTTGCGCGAAATCCGACATGCTGCATTTTGCGCCGATGCGTTACCCAGACAACCATGGGTCTCCCTCTTTTCGTGACGGAGGGACGCCGGACGCGCTGAAACGCGCATGCGTCAAAGCAACGAAGCGCGACGCGCACCGGCGCCTGGCGTGGCAACGCCGGCGTGACGCGACGAAATGAACGCCGGCGAGCACGCGCACCGCGTCACGTCAAAATGTATTGGCGCCTTGACTATGGCATGTAGTCAAGGCGCATGTAGTTAGGGCAATCATGTTCTCACATGACACGCATCTCATGATTATTATGCTTGCACCACGTACCTTCGTCATCCATTGGCGTCACGTAATACCAAATTTGGCATGTGTGAAGCTAGCTATATGGCCGCGAGCGCATGAGTGTGGCATGTAGTCATGTTGTTACATGACGCGCATGTCGTGATTATCATGTTTGGATGTGTCATTTACCTATGTCGTCCATTCATGTCGCGTAATGCCGAGTTTGGTACATGTGAAGCTAGCGACACGGCCGCGAGCGCATCATGAGCGTATCATGTAGTCATGTTGTTACATGACATGCATGTCATAATCATCATGTTTGCACCAGTATCATACCTTCGTCATCCATTCACGTCCCGTAATACCAAATTTGGTATATATGTGACGCTAGCGAAACGGCCGCGAGCATCATGAGCGTGGCATGTAGTCATGTTGTTACATGACACGCATGTCATGATTTTCATGTTAGGGTCTGTCGCTTGTGTTCGCCGCTCAATCATGTCATACCATATACCAGTTTTGCAACATGTCATGTGAACGAAACCACCGCAAGAGCTGCAGGACCATGACATGTAAATCATGACATTCATGACGTCATGATTTTCATGTTATGACTAGTCAAATATGTTCTTCATACAGTCATGTTATGCCATACCAAGTTTGGTATCGATAGCATTATCGGAACGGCCAGGAGAGCTGAAAGTCGTAGGCGGCTAGATAGATAGATACGCTCTAAGTCGTCGAAGTTCGCTAAATAATTCTTCGCATTTACGAGTGCCCCCACTTCTCCGAAGGGAATTGTGAGAAAATACGAATGCATTGTGAGAGCCCATAGCTTCGTTTCGCACGTGAGAATCCAGTGTTAGAAAAACAATGTTTCTTTTTTTTTCTTCTTCTTCTTATTACACTGTGCAGCCAATAGCGCCGTTCGCCACTCGTGGCATTTTTCTGTCGCGAGAAATGCGGTTTGCGTTTCCAGCTCTTGTAACTAGCGTGCGCGGTTCAAAAAATTCTCTGAAGTGAACAACAACAACAAAAAAAAAACTGCTTCACGGCTTGGCGTTTCACAGCGGCGTCTCGAGCACCATTTTCGGTTGTTCTTGAGAGGCGCCCAGCCAGCGAACGGTCGAGAGTGGTGGTGGTGGCAGCGCAGAACACGTGTGGTAGTGGTTAGAAGACGGAGCACGGCGCAACGGGACTCGCTCGCTGGATTTCGTGCCGGCCGGTTGTGCCCCCGCGATCTCCGACGACAGCGCAGCTTTGGCCGACTGGGCTCGCCCTACGCCATCTCCTGACGCTGACAAGAGCTCTCGCCGATTGGTGCCCCGTCCTCGGACTCCTGTTACCGTGTCCATCTTTCCTATCTTCTTACTTCCGTCGTTCGCTGTCCCTGCACCTCGCTCTCTCTTCTCTCTCGATCTTTACCTTTTAATTCTATCCTTTTAATCCCTGTTTAACCCCCACCCCTCGTGAGCTACTGTTGAGGTGTCCTCCCCCAGAGAGACAGTTACGGGGCTTACTTTTCTCTTTTCATTTAAAATCACTGCCTCCCCACAGTGCAGCGCCTGATGGTCGACAGTGAGGCGCGAGCGGACGGGAAAATGAGGCGCAGGGAGGAGAGAGAGCGAACGGGGAGAAAAGAACCGGCGAACCGCTGCACCTACCCTCTCCTACACTCTCTCGCACCACATGCTCCGGAGTTCGGTTGCTGTGGGAGAGGGAGCGGAGAGATAACACCTGCGGGCGCGCGGACAAACGCTGGATGCCTGACATAGCCCGACTAAGAAATGAATTCGCATTTAAAAAGGAGGCTGACATGCGTATTGACTTGCTCGCTGGATTTCGTGCCGACCGGTTGTGCCCCCGCGATCTCCGACGACAGCGCAGCTCTGTCCGACCGGCTCGTCCTACGCAATCTACTGACGCCGATAAGAGCTCTCGCTGAGTAATGCCTCGTCCTCGCTGAGTAATGCCACCGTGTCCATCTTTCCTATCTTCTCCTTATTTCCGTATGTGGTCTCTCTGTGCCTGCGCCTCTCTCTATCTCTATACCTTTAATTCCTCTCTATCCTTTTAATCCCTTTTTACCCCCATCCCTCGTGCGCTACTGTAGAGGTGTCTGCCCCCTGAAAGACAGTTACGAATCTCACTAATTCTTTTCTCTCTTTTAAGAATCACTTCCCCGTGGCATAGCCCGACTGAGAAATGCATTCGCATTTAAAAAGGAGGCTGATATGTGTACTGTCCTCGCGCGTGCGACAACGTACGTAGGCGTATCGCCAAGAAAACAGCAGAGTTGCGCGTCAGCAGTAGCCGTACGGACGCTGCCTCCCATTACGAATGACTGGCAGGCTGCGTCCGTGCGGCTGCTCCGAGCGCGCAACTAAATTTGTCTAACATCTGCACGTGTGCTGCTGTGCCTGGGCCTGTTGCTTTATAGGGTTACTTCTCCGTGTTTGAATTTCGTTGAGCCGAGTGAATGTTGGCTCTTGCGCCTTTGGTCCTGACGCCGTTTCTTTTCGTCAGCGCTCTGCGTAATCTGAGCGTCGGCGAGCTAGCTGTTTTTTCTAGGGTTCTCTAAATGACTGCCAAATCGTTCCCGTGTGTACAATTACGTCTTACGCGTAATACGCGTAAACACAAGTTGTTTACAAGCTGCAACATCGCCGCAAGTATTCATTTAATTTTATTGCGCAGTTTCGTTGAAATATGGAGACAACCTGAGTGTGCCGCCTTTTATATCGTGGTTGCTTATCCCTATGGATATGCATAAACTATAGGGATGTTTACTTATTCGGAAAATGCAAATTAGTTCTAGGCATCTAATCCCAATTTAACATAAAAAGTTATCAGAGTGAAAAGAAATAATAATGGGCGGTGGAAAGCTGATAAATCTCCGTAAAGTGACACGCTAAGTATAAACAAATAAAAAATTTGCTTGCTTTGTGCGCCTTTGGTTATGTACACGCACATAAAAATATGGTTCCAAGCGTTTTCCTGCATGGGACCCGCCGGAAATCGCGACAGGCATTCGAGCCCTCCCCCCCCCCCCCCCCCCCCGCCCCCCAATTGCGAAAGCATCTGCTACATATTTATAATCTTAGCTTCAAAGACGGGGCGCTCCTTCCCAACACAGTGTACGACTGATAAGCAGAGTGATATTGCACAACTAAGCCACAGAACACCTATACAGACTAAGCCACAGGTGGAGATAAGCGAGACGACTTCGTGGACGCGCGATCGAAACAGCTGCGCCGGTCTAGCAATGAGGCAAGTTGAGCCCTATCACACCAACTAGCATATGCTCTGTGGCGCATACCCACTCTTGAAATTGGCTGAGCGACGCAGTTGTGAACGCGTCAGGGGCACGTAGGCACGAACACCATTTACACAGGACCGCCTTTTTTACGCAGCTCCAAACGATCATGGCAAAATGCGACGAGGAGATTGACGAATGAAAACAGACTACTAAAGTCGTCCCCGGCAACGCGCTTGATGAGGACAAGGACAAAGCAATCGTAGCCGTCATTCTTGAATGTGCGGGACGTCGCGCTGAGAATGGGTACGTATACTACAACGCTCGTTATGTGGTCATGAAGCAACCCGGTGCCTTTCCGTTTTTCAGCCGATCAGGAAGCGCAGCAACTCGTGAAAATCGCTCAAGATATGCGCGCCAGGTCTTACTGCAACTACAGCAAGGTTCGTGTTGGCGCGGCTCTGTTGTGTGGTGATGGGACAATCATTACAGGTGAGCACGTACGAGAAGAACCTCTGCAAAAGCTGGATTTGAATTTGAAACCTCCAATTATTCTTTCATTTGGTACAACCATATTCGCGGTTTTAGTCATAGGCGTTTTCAACGCTGTAACTAATGGTGAATTCCATTGGGAGAGTATGGGAGAGTAGAATTACTCAAAAGCACACTTAAGTACTCTTTTCAGAGCCGGCGTGTTTAGGTAGTCGGACAGGTGCAGGAGCACTGTCATCCGTTGGTAGAGCGAGAGTGCTTTTGCTGCCGATAGTTATAGCGCGAGAACAAAACGACAACTCTGTCGACTCTGTGTCGTCGTTTTGTTCCAGCGCTATAACTATAGTCATGCCATACGAACTAGCCCAAGCTGCCACGCTTTTGCTGCGCCGAGAGCAGCCAGGAGCAGTTTGCAGTGTTCTCGCCTGAAAAGCGGAGTAGGCGCAGTGCGACAAGTCACGGGGTCCTTAATTGAACGTCGCAGCCTCCGAATTTTTCTTCAGCAGGCGAGCGCTGCGGCAAAGGGGCAATGGTAGCAACCATGTGTAGTTTTACACCACTGTTTTGTACGGATGGCTACGATGACAGCTGGACGTTTGCCGAACGAGTCGTTGCGCAAGCTTGCTAGGTATCAGGATAATGAAAAACATGTGGCTGACCTATTTCACGCGCATTTCGCTGCTGCCACACAAAGAATATGCCGGGACTTGGAATGTTTCAGTCACAAGGCCTCCCTACTCGTCACCTTCTCACCTGCCCTCCGGGAGCGCGGCGCATTTCAGTGACAGGTTGAGTGGCCCTGCTCTCACTGCTGTGTCCCCACTCCTCAGTGCCTTGCCCCTCTACTCCTGTTGTCTCAGAATTCGCCATAAAATTTTTACGAGAGTCTAAAGGACTTGAGTGTTAAGTGTAGCTTAATTCAGTTGTCTTATTTAAAGTTGTGTAAATTTCTTTTTGGGTTTGTTGATTTTAGTACTCTAACATTTTTTTATTTGTTTGCTGTATATTTCGCGAGCTTAAATTAGTCTGCAATAACTGAACAATTCATTATTAACCCATTCCTTCAATAATCAATTGTGGGGTACGTAGTTTACTAAGCAAGGCACCGTCTGATTCATGGCCTATCCCCCGGAGTGCCATTTAACCAACCAAACGACTCACGCGTGGGTCGATCTTCAGCTCAGCGCTGCAACGCGTACGCGTGGCAAGACCTTTAGGGTTCCTCGATGAGTGCTCCTCAATTTGTACGCGATGCCGTGCTCACATTAAGGCACCGTCGCGCGCACCCTGTAAATGGCGTTATATTTTGTTGTCTGCACTCTTCCGATGCTTTAACGCTACACCTACAAATTCCCATTATCATTTTTGTTTCTTGGACATGTGCTCTCGAGATTACATCATCTTTCTATTTATTCAGCGCTTCCACCAATGAATAAACAGAGCGTGAGTTTTTCAACGTGTTGTTATGCATATAACACGGGGTGGAAAGTTGGGCACATTGGTAGGTATAGGCGTATCAGCTGAGGGGGCGGGCAATGGGGGGGTTGAGCCCCCCCCCACCCCCCCACACTTTTGACAGTTGTCTCAGTAGGCTGCACGCTGGGGAGACGAACAAGTAAGGCGAAGTTTTCCGTACAGCAGTAATCACTAAATTATGTTTCAACGGAAGAATAAAAATGTTACGAGGCAATGTTACAACATAGTGAAAATTTTCCAACATTTCCGCTGTAATGATTTTCCTTGTAGGCTCTTGGCGGTGCGGGTCGCTTACGTGACGTTTTCACGTCTTGTACTGTAGTATTGCAGAGCAGGCAAGCACAGAACAGGGGTTCTACATTATTACATCACTTGCTTATGCTTTTATTCCGTTGTGATTGTGGATGCAGTTACGGATGGGAATGAGCTAACTTTTTCGGAGGCTTAGTTAGAGGCGAACTAATTGATTTTCACTCAACCTGCATTGTCTTTTACAGCTCAAAATACATGTCGGACAGCAAAGAAGCACACACATGCAGCGCTGCTTATTTCTCTGTATTCTTCTTTCTCTCGGCAAGTGTGAGCTCACAGAGATGTATATGCACACAAACTACTGAACACCATTATGCTGCAATTGGAAATATTTTATTACACTCATAATTCATCTCGGCAATTGCTATAAGTAGCTGCTGCTTACATGATTGGCAGCTAGCCTACTTGAATTACATTTAGAAGGAGATGCTCTCCGGCTTCGTGACAAGTAACTAGCAGGTGATTTTGTGGCTCACAGAAAATTTTCAAAGCTAAAGAACCAATGGCAAACAATATGCCCTATTGAATATAGTTTATTCTCTTGTTTTTACGTGGTCGTGCATAAGTGGTCATTACGTGATGGATCATTTTCGCGTCATTTGTTGCCTTGCGTAACAAGCTTACGCTGTGTGCATGACAAAGACTTTTTATACCAATCATATAGAGCTAACAACTATTTCGAAAGGAAGCAACAAGGAATAGTTGAATGTTATAATTTTCCACATTTTGTTCTTTAAAAGGAAAGTTTTGTTTACATCATTTGCATTGGAGCATTCGTGCAGGTGCCTGAGGGCCCGTAAGAAATGTTCATACAAAAACTATGAGTATACACAAAGTATTACACCCCTAACACCACAAATTATACATTTTCAAAGAAAAGGGTTGAGAAGTTTATAATAAGTTAATGGTAATATAACAATAGCATTATAATTAATAATTGCACGCTCCAGAAAACAGCTTGTTTAGACGATTAGCACACAAGGCAAATTATAGTACTTACAATCCTGAATATATGCAAGGAAGTGCAATACTTATGAAAAAATATAAGAGCAATCATTTGTTGAGAAAACGTGGTTGATCTCTCTGTTACAGGAATCGGCATATAACACAAAAGTGAAACACGTTCTTACAGAGGTAATTGAATGTCAATTTACTGTTCATTAATGAGGATTTGCCAAATGTATGTTTTGGTGTTTGGATGCTATAGCCTCGTTTAACGTGGATGTATCCTTGTTGACGCTTGGTACATATCCATCCCGGCGACTAACATCCATGATAAATTTATTAAACTATTGTGCTATCTGCAGATGTTAACTGCCAAAGCACAATCAAAGAAAGAGACATGATAGTAAGATCAGCGTCGCATATTGGACGCAGAAATTGGGATAAGGGCGCCATTCCTCGGTCTTGGCCTGTTAAAGTGTGATTGAACTTCGTGGTATCTAAGAAAGCATGTCGTGTCACATCTGTGTATGCAAATTCATATCAAAGTGCATATTATATATCCTGGCTGCCCCCCACTAGCGAAAGAGTTAGTATGCCATTGCATACATTTGTGTGTGTGTGTGTACCACTGATGTAGTGAGAAAACCCATCCCCCCCCCCCCCCCCCACTCACGAAGAAGTTGGTACGCCATTGTTGGTTGGACATAATGAATTTAAAAATTACAGGCAAGGAAGGGACAAACAGCACCAACTTTAAAAAAAATTCAACAGCAAAGTAAATTAAAATAACTGTGATATACATGCGTGAAAGAAGGTGAAGTTATCAACTGCATTAATAGTAACCTTATACTACAATCGCAGCAGCACTGTGTATGTCCTTCACCAGTCTGTTGAGTTGTTAATACATATATTGTGCATAGCACACTTGGCCAATGTGCCTGCTTCAGCTTAAGCTCACCAAAAAAATTGTTGGCCTATATAGCAACATTCGTCAATCGCGATTAAGTCTACTACAACAGAGCTCGATCTAGATTAAGCATGTCACAGAGTTACTAAGCAACTGGATTGCAACCTTGCTAGAATCTGCACCTTCCAGAATAATATTAGAAAAATGCTAAAAGGGAAAAGGCAACCTAGCTCAATGAAAACACAGAAGCAAGGGTGTTCAGCAAAATTGATATATTATTCAAATTTCTGAATATTTGCAAATAAGCATTCATAATCACATCATAGGTTTAGCTGCAGAAATGATTCAGGTGGGGTTATTCCCCCTAAAATTTTTGCCTGTATGGGTATATGTATAGATTTACACACATATATGGGGGTTGCACTGCTGCACCTCGTCAGAATGAAATGCTTTGATAAAAATGTAGCACTGCATAGCATTGTGCTTCTTATTGTTTTGCTATACTTTTGTATAAAATCAAAGGAGCGCATGTTTACAAGCCGTCACAGTTGAAAAGTCAGGCATTTCTCCTTTCACAAACCTATCTTTGCTAAATGGAGCAAAGGCCAGCAACAAACCTTTAACGGAGGCTTACAAGTGCTTCTGTTTATTGATATCAATTGTGAGGGGAACATTATTTTATAGGAACATTATTGAGGGGAACAAAACAAGAGAGAAGAGTTTCAAGTCATTTGGACAGCATACCAAGCACGAGTTCTCATAAACAAGTAGGAGTATCAGCGGCCCTAAGGATTTCTACATGCCTGTGTGCGGTTTGGCTATGTTTGTGTGCAACAATCGGCCTCTCTGGCATCTGAGTGCACTCTGTTGAGAGAGACCATATTTGTAGTACAGCACTGGAGCCACTTCAGCCCTGTGTGAAGGCACTAACCAATTGCAATCTTGGACCACTTCCCGGTTAACACGTACGCTTTGTGCATGATGATGTGCACTACTGCTTTCTGTGATGCCAAGTGGAAATTTTTATGCAGGATGCAACGTGGAGAATGCTAGCTATGGGCTGACTATATGTGCAGAAAGAACTGCACTAGTAAAAGCTGTGTCAGATGGCCACAGGAACTTCAAGGCGATGGCTATTGCATCGTAAGTGAGCATTTTTGTGTATTTTTGTGATAAAAAACAGCTCATGGTACAAAATCTAGCATTTCTAGTTGACAGAAAAGTTTATGTGCCCAAAAAACTCGTGACAATAGGATTCAATGGCATGCATAATGGCTGAGCTTAACACAAATTTTTTGAGACGTGTATTTTAATACTTGAACAAGAAAAGATTTCACATATGCCCAAATTGTTTCTGTATGCTTACCTTTTATTTAGAAACATGAATGACCTGACAATGCCGTGTGGAGCATGCCGACAGTTTATAATAGAGGTGGGTATCGCTGCAGTTATTTAACTATAAGCTGTCAACCAGTGCTGATATCATCGTGTGCAACTTTCTCAGCACCATAAAGCTATAGAATTAATTTAGCAAAACTCTTGAAAATGAGCATTCCAGGCCTCTAAGCTTCCACTATCAGTACTAGTTCAACAGATGCAGAAGCACATTCAGGTACCTCATTGCGCAACCTCCTCACACAGTTACCTCTTGTTCTCAAGCAAACAAATCGGCTTCTGCAGCTGGGGCACTCTCCAGTCCCACAATCTCTCAGGAGGCCAAAGTGTCGGCTCAAAGAACACGGCTCTTAGGCCTGTCATCAGCAAAGGATGCTCACTGCTTATTTTGGCTGTGTTCCGAGACAAAGTTTAGCAATATAAAATGCCTAGAAGCACAATATATGCCATGCAGTTACCAGTGCAGAAGAGAAAAAGCTCCACTGCTCTAAGTAATAAAAAAAATACTTAAGCCTTCAATCCTTCGTGCATTCCAGTAAGGCGAAAGCCATCATTTTCCTTCTGGTCAACCGCTTGTATGAATACCTCTCTGCCCCCCCCCCCCCCCCTCCCTCGCACACACATTGTGTTCACCTCACCCAATGTGGCAAGACTTTTGACCAAGCAAAGGTGATATTTGATCACATCACAAATTTCGGCAACAGGGGTATTATGGTGACATCACATGTTCACATCTATTACGACTTGTCTCAGATGTGACGCCCTCCAATTTTTGGCATCGCCAATGATCACTTGCCATTTGGTGAGGTACATAAGGAATTTGCCTTGATCACACACAGCTCCACTTTTAAGGTCAAAACCTAAAATGTCTCGTTAAAAGTGGAAAGTGACAGTCATCGTAGTAATCAAATGTCATGCAAGATCCTGAAACAAGTTGTACAAGGTGTGATGTGGTGTGGTGTGAACATGGCATATGATGACACAACAGCATCACATTGTCGCTTGGTCAAATGTGAGCCAAACCTGAAGGCAGTGCATGAAGTGACGTGCAGAAAAAAGGAAGGTCAATACAATCAACAGAGATGGAAAACAGGTAACTTAATGCTTTCACCACAGCAATTTATGTTCTGATGTTTAATTCAGATATTCTGAAAAAGATATATTCAGGCAGGTCCCACGCATTATGGAAAGTGGTTTCATGTGAAGCAGTCAATGAGAAGAACTGCTCATGCTGTTTTCCATTTCTTATTACTGTGAGGCAAGCATACAAATGTGGTTCAATGTGTTTGTGTAAATTGAGTTTTGTGCAAATTGCATGCTTACCAGGCATGTCGACTACACTGGCACTTAAAGTAAACATTACTAGCCTATTAATATTGCCTAATAATAAAGTTTATCACTGCTTAAATTAAAGTTTAATATTAAAGTTTAACAGGTGCCCACTACGACATGATGATTAGCATATAAAATAGCAGCCACTGGCACATTCTTGCAGGTTTGAAAGTGAGAGTAAACGCTTTTATTTCAGAAAATAACTTGGGAAAGGTGTTCTTAGCCTAGGACACCTTGAACTAAAACATCACTTGGCTAAAGCAGTCATTAGTCACAAAAGCACGTACATATGCAATGTTTGCTACATTTTTGCAAAAGTGGATAGCCAACACTGCAAGCACAACCGACGTTGCCCTGACATCACATCTTTTCCTGAAACAGGTGCTGGTGTGCCTTTGTGGTAGAATCTGCATATCATACTTGGCTTGCTATTCATCGTTGAAGCCCTATGCGTCTGTGCTGTATGCCGTTGTTATCAGCCGCATGCGTTGCACTGCTTGATTACCGTGCCCAAACCATCAATTCGATTCCAGATCAAACCGCATTTTTTTTTTGGCATTTATTGGGTTTTTTGCACACCGACAATGCCACCAGAATCGGCACTATTTTCCGCGACACAGGATCCTTAATGCTATAACGTTAAGATTTCAAAACTCAATTCTTACAATGCCAGAGTTGATATAGGCTATCAATCGTGCGTGGCGTGTAACTGAATTTCATGGGCTATGGTATGTCTGCGTTTCTCTATTGAACTTGTGGCATTCCCCTGCTTTAGTGGGCAAAGCAGAGCTGAAGGGGTTAAGTTGAAATTGCCACTGTACCCATAGAAAAAAAAAAGTTCACTTGTAGAAAGAAGTGAGAAAAATGGTTGTGAAGTAGCAAAAGCTGACAAGGCCACCTTTTGTCGCAAGTGTGCATGTTTCTTTTTTCTGTGAGTGCAGAGGCCACTTTCTTATAATTTTGATATAAGTCTTTCCTTGCACCTCTCTCTTGACAAATGTGTATGAATTTAACAAATTGTATCCGTCAACTACACTCTTTAAAAATACTGGAGCACACACTAATTGCCAAGTAAATACAATCTTTTCGTGCTTGCGCGTACGCCTGCACATATAGAGGAGCTATTCTTGCCACGACGTACCTCATGTGTAATTATCATAAGTTTACAAAGTATTTAAAGGGGCCCGGCAACACTTTTTGAGCATGGTCAGAAAACGCTACGCTATCGATTGGTAGTAGAGGCTCCCGACCTGGAATTCGCAATAAATTATCAAAGTCAGCTAAAAATTGCTTTCTCTTCTCTCGAGAAACCACACAATATGCCCAAAAATCACGCGTAGTAAGCCCATCTATCAGTTATTGGTTGATTTGAAAATGGCGTGCTCACTCGTTACAGAGATCGCCGCGGGAGGCTGCTACTTGCCCACGCGCGCGCACGCGATCACACTGAAAAAGTTGTGCATTCGAAAAAAGAAAAAAGTCACGAGGCACTCGTGACGTTTTTTTGTGGCCCTGCCATCTCTCCCTGCTTAGATTCCAGCGATTTCGACAGGACGAGAGAAGAGAGAATGCAATTGCAGCATGCGACAAAAACTCCACTCCCACTGGACGGATTGTTAAAATTTTTGCGGCATTGAATTTGTGAGGCAATAAGCTCTTCCACTGAATTCATTCCATGGTTACTTGAAAAACTGTTTCAGGGCCCCTTTAAAAAAAAATACTGCACACAGAGAAAAAGATTACCGAAAAAATATGTGTTCAGTGAAGTTTTTCTGACAAGTTGGCTTTCTTCTGCTTGTGCATTTTGCTAACATACATTTTCTGCTCCGTGACAGTTCGGCAAAGACATTGTAATATATGCTGCTGCTGCTGATGGGAGGGTATTGACAAAGAGAGCTGATGAACTGCTACCCTTGTCGTTTGGAGCATCGGACTTGCCTTCAAAGTGACCTTTTGAACAGTATTCCATGAATTTTGAAGCATCATTGTAATGTAAATTGTTATGAAAATAAATGTTAACTGTTCATAGAACATGTACATATTTGAATATGTTTCATTAAAGAAGCTATACATGTGGTGCTGCTCATTTTACGTCATGCTGTATTTAGCAGGCAAGTTGGACTACTTTGATTCACAAGACAATGCCTCTAGTTATAATATGAACATGTAAATTTTTTTTTCAGTATGAATGCCTCAAAATACTAAGAAAATTCAAAAGCTACAGAAAGTCAACTTCACATTGTAATGTACTTGCTACTACTACGAGCAAATGAGAATTGTCACATTAATTAGTGAAAGTAGACTGCAGTGATTTGGAGCTGCTCTTGAAGCTATTAAACAGCCACTCTGGAACAGTTTTGGGGAAGCAAAGTGTACTGTTGAAGCTTTAGAAAAATACATCATGAATAAAAAAAAAATTCAGCGAATCTCACGTATAATTTGGGACTGAAAAAGAGTCAAAGAGGACTCTTTTTCAAAAAGAGGACTGATGTCAGGCACTGAAAAAGAGACATACTCAATCAAATAATATATACACAAAATATGCAAATAGCATGGAAATGGCAGACTTGCAGCCTTGCACAGCAGTCAAGTGGGATGGCCACTCTAGTCAACCCACCATGAAGCATGTCACTCGCAGAATTTTTTAAAGAATTGGTGAATCCCAAAACCATGATATAACGAAGGATGCTGTCATCTGAGAACTAGCGTCTTGTCTATTTGCTACTTATTTACAAGTACCTCACAGGCTCTGCATTGGAGTATGATAGTTCTTGACTGTTTTAATTCGTTTCACTGGGCATAAGCACCTGGTG
This sequence comes from Rhipicephalus microplus, assembly GCF_043290135.1. Taxonomy (NCBI): domain Eukaryota; kingdom Metazoa; phylum Arthropoda; class Arachnida; order Ixodida; family Ixodidae; genus Rhipicephalus; species Rhipicephalus microplus. The sequence continues at coordinate 5,169,773 of NC_134702.1, read as the reverse complement.
GGAATTCAAACCACAGTAGTAATCAACTCAGTGCACCCCACACTCGCCTCAAAATTGAAAGGGGTGTTCAATGAACAATGCCTAATAAGTGCAAAATAGTAAATTTGTATGTAAATTTATGTGTGTGGGGCTCTCTGTCAGTTTGGCAACGGCTGACAATGTAGGAGTGTCAATTGAAATGCCTCTCGTAACCAGTACAGAAATTCTGTGAGGTAGAGAACAGAACAAGTTTGTTCCACTGGTGTGGTACCTTCCATATCAGCGGGAACTTATTCACACATAAATAGCTCTTGCTGCCATGCCTTAAGCTCCTCGAGCTTGTAGTCATTTATGAATATAAAACAGCGAAGCTCATCTGTCAGTGGTGCTGTGCGAATGAAGCACCCAAAATGCTTTTGTGCATGATTAACACTTGTCAGATGATGGAATGATTGCATTTATATACCTGGAAGCAGTCACTTTATAACAATGTCAAACTCAAAAGGTGCCGAGCCTGGGCGCATGTTGCTTTGGAGCTCGAAGCACGTCACTTAACGCATCCAATGGGGTCCCTGTTTCCATGCTCTCTTTCTGAACAATGAGCAGTGCAACGAGTAAAGTAGTTTAATCTGCTATTGCTGCTAAAAAAACTGCATGAGTAGAGGATCGAGGCTGCTGATGTCTGAATGCTGCTGCACTTAATTTACTATAAATACAACTGTTGAATCCTGCATGTATGTATAGTATATGAGATGAAAAGTAATGTTGCTAGAATGACAAAAAGTCGAGCTAGTGGGTAAGTATTCGTCATGAAAGAATTTATGGCATGCAAACAAGAACACAAGGAAAGAGAACAAGAAAAAAAGAAAAGCCAGGTCTGTGCGAAACGCGCAGCTCAGTCACGGCGAAAGCTGGTAGAGCGGCTGTTCAGAGCCTTTTCTTAAGTCTTTTTGGGTAATTGCTGCCACTTGCTGGGTAACCACTACTTCATAAATAATCATAATGTTCGTGTAGCATTCACTATGCTATCCTTCGTCATTTTTCGGAGAAGCGTGGTATCTGCTGCACACTTGCTAAAAATTTTGTGCAATTTTTTATGCTGCGACTGACGATGATAAAGAATTATGCCTGAAGTGGATAGGCACCACAGTTAATAAGTGATCAAGAACAATTTTTCGAATGGCTTGGAGCATTGGACGACCCACTCGTTGCACAATTCACATTGTTTGACACCTGGTTGTTCTTTTGATGTTCTAAAATGCTTTATTACTCATATTAACGCAATTTATTTCTTGACATCAAGTCTGCCTAAGCCAGTTTAGGAACAAGTTCGAAGAACAGGCGTAGCTCAGCGGTAGAATACTGGGCTGGAACGCAGCAGACCTGGGTTCAAATCCCATTGTCTCCTTGGTGTTTTTTATTTACAGATTTTTTCTACTTCTTGCGATACTGGTTACGGACACCAGCGGCAACGGTGGCGAACAACCACAGCGCCACGGGTGACTTGTGTTCAGATCTCATAACAGCTTTCACTGTAAAATGAGTTTACGTTGTACTTGGAACTGCTATAGGGAACCGAAGCTCAAGCTTGCGGAGCGACGACAACGCCGTGCCTGGCTCTGGCGAAGAGCTCTGGAAAACTTGAGGATAGGCGCGGGAGAGGGCGCAGGCGGGTCAGTGTGTTTCGCTGAAGTGGGAGCATGTGCGAAACGCGCAGAACATGTTCTACAGTCGGTGCAGGGAACTTCAGCACCGTGCCGTCAGCTTGGCGTGCCAAAACGAGACGCTCGCTGTGCGAAGTTGCCTTTCCGCGATGGAAGAAGCGGTCCCACAGATGCATCGGTGAAATACGAAGTATTGTGTTGTGGGCTGCCACAACAATGCAGACAACACCAAGAGATGCTCTGAATGTGTAAAGCTGTATCAGTTCCCCAGCAAGTCACAGCCGGTGAACACAGCCGCATTCGCGAAAAATAGAGCAAGCATGACACGAGAGCCAAAAAGGGAAAAAAAAAAAAAAAAAAAAAAAATCGAGGCGAGCATTTCAGTTTGACTCGCTGTGGTTAAATCTCAGCTTGCTGCTTCGCGGTGAAGTCAGCGGGTCATGCTCCCGTGGCACGGAAGACATGACTCTAAAGCTTCTCGGACATTTTAATGCCACGACCGTATAACTTGAGTTCTTATTTATTTCTTAGCATGCCTCAAATGTTTGCACATGACAGTACACGGCTGCTACTGCTAGATAACACATTAAAACAACAATTATGCGGTTTTCATAAACGTCAACGCAGCACATGGATAGAGTTTGCAGCTTCATGTCGGCAGAATGGAACTTACCTCGAGGCATACGTCGTACACGGTATTGTCACGAACCTGAGAAATGCATTTCGCAGTGACTCAGGCGTCCCTGTCTTCTTCCGTCGTCTGCTCCACATCATAAACTTGACCAATGAGCTTTACTTCTTTTGTTAGATTCGCTTCTCGGAAGAGCTTGTCCAGCTGAGAGATCTATCAAGTCGCACTGCAGGCGGCACATTGTGAGGTGACTCAAACACACAGCGCGCTCTCTGCACGAGCACGTAAGCGAGCAGCAGTGCGTTGGCGGGATGGGAGAACGGGCGATATACATCCCCGATTTCTACTTTTCTACCCGAGATGGCGCTGCCTGTCCAGAGAAGCAGCGCCACCATGCGATGTTTTGACTTCCTATAGACGATTTTCCGCAGTGATGAACGGGCGCTGCCACGTTTGAACACGTGACATAATGGCCTTCTCCTTTTCACTTCTTCACTGTTGTCGATGGCTATGGAGTTGAAGGCCAGCAAAGCGGGTGCAGCGCATAGTCTGCGCCGCCCGTTTCTTTTATTTTTTCGTTTTTTTTCTCTTCGGCACTGTGCCGGGTCGCCTTATGGCGAACAGAAATTAAGTGCTTTTTTTCTTCTTCAATAATCACTACCAGCACCATTTCTCACCATAGGCTGCAGGGCAACATTGACCACACGCCAGCCACATCATGACCCCACCGCCGAGAAAAAGGCTGTGGTGCTTTTATGCGGTGGCGCCATCTAGTTTTGCATAGACAGACTAGCTACAGAAAACGGTCTATAGCACATTACGAGAAAAAAAAAACCGGCTGAGTTTACTTATGAAGCAGTGCACAGAGAGAAGGCACAAAACGAACTAAAGAGACGACACTGCTTCATAAGTAAACATGAACCATCACTAACTTGCCCAACTTTCAACTATAATAAAGACACAGTTGAGCAGACCAACAAATGAGGACAGACTGCTCTGTTATTTTTTGTTGGTCTGCTCGGCTGTTTCTTCTTTCCCGTAATGCGCTATACCAGTTCGTTGTTTTAGTCCCTTCTCTTTTATCTATGTTTGCATGCCTCAGGTCCTTTCATAAGCTATTGCCTCAAAAACATTAAGTATTTATTTGGCGCACATATGCGAGAGGAAGCTTCAGTGGGGATACTGCTGTGCATATCATAAAATTTGCTCCAGAGAGGGGCAACTAGGAGAGCTAATGAACCTAGCTATTAGTATACCAAGAATTGGTATCAAATATAAAAAGAACATGCAAACATGCCCAGCTGTTGATAAGAATGTACACTTTATCTGTAACTCTGACGTCTAAGAGCTCAAAAAAGAGAGAGAGATAACCATTTACATCATGCAGAACAAAGATGTACAGTTCATCCAACAAGAAACAGCTCCCTTTCTAGCACCTCTCAACAGGACCTCCCAAGGCGCTTGTGGACGCATCTTCTTTTCCCCCGTCCCATTGGTTTCACCAAAACGGGCACCTGAAATTACAAAATGACAATACTCTTGAAACCAAAAGCTTCAAAAAGCACAGGATCTTTCATTTTTTGAAATTATATTATGGTGTACATAAACAAGATAGAATGAATCGTGGGGCCCATCTTTTTGTTAAACACCATGCAATGAAGCCAACAAATGACTGTAGATACAAACTGCTGCTGATAAAAACAGGTATCTGCTGGCTTAAGTAGATGACATAGATAAGAACATTTACACACAAGTCATCTCCGGCGAAACCATTTTATTAGTTATAGAGTTGAAGCCGTTTATAACAAACCTCCATGTAACCAATTTCTCGATGTAACGAAGTTTTCCTATTCCCTGCCATTGCTCCATAGAAGCACACGTATTTGCGACCTCTATGAAACAAAGTAACAGCAAGAGACAACCTTGATATAACAAATTTTCAACACAGACAATCTAAATATTTTGGCCCAGATTTTGTAATTTTGACAGAAGCATGCATCTTGCGAAGTTGCCCCGCCACCGCCGAATCACGAAGTGGCGATGGTGCTTCCGTAGCCCCGGCAACTCCCAGGCAAAAGCGAGCGCTCGTTATTGTGCCCGGGTGTGCGCGAAGCGGGCGGGCGAGCCTGCGCTTCACGAGTTGAAATTTCCGCCTCGCACTCGCGTGCTTTTACCCGCTCGTAAAAGTTGCGATGCGTGGGGGCATGTTATCAATTTGGTGTTGTTACTGAACATCGTGGTGACAGCCAGAACCCATGGAGACTATCCGTGTAGTTGCTGCCGTAATAATACTAATTCAATTTTTTTTACTGCTAAGAAAATGTTTTGGGTGAGCTCTGCCTTCAGTTCCCCTTTTGTTAAATCTGTACGTGTATATTTTGTGAATTTTCGTACTGAATCTGCATATAGCAAAATCCACTTTATAAGAAATTTTTTCTGGGAATTTGTCAATTTAGTTATCTCGAGGTCTAAGTGTAGTGTGCCAAGTTCTTTGCTAGTGGTGGCTCTGCTTGAAAAATATTAGTATGAACCAACATCCACCTTTCGCACTATTTGGGTAAGATTCACTTGACATCATTTTGTGTTGTGCTGAAATGACTTACAATCACAACAATTGAACCCTGGCACTACAGCGCAAGAATCACCGCATCAGTGCCCCTTTGAATTTAAGATTTGCAGGCACATGTATGGCATAGCAATGGTTTGGCAGATATCTGTCTCGAGACAAGCAAATTGCAAAGTCAGTGAATTCTGGTCACACCCCGCCGCGGTGGTCTAGTGGTGGTCTAGTGGCTGCTGACCTGCAGGCCGCGGCATCGAATCCCAGCTGCAGCGGCTGTATTTTCGATGGATGCGAAAATGCTGTAGGCCCATGTGCTCAGATTTGAATGTGTGTTAAAGAACCCCAGGTGGTCCAAATTTCCGAAGCCCTACACTACGGCGTCTCTCACAATAATATGGTGGTTTTGGAACGTTAAACCCCACTTATCAATAAGTCAATCGTGAGTTCTGTTCACAGCGTTCTGAACTTGTGCAGAGGTGTGCAGTACACCATCACAGTTGGGCGAGTGACGTAAAATGTTTGCCCATCTGGTGGCGGTTCATCCTAGATGAAAATTTGTCTAAGGCTATATGTATTTAGTGCAATGTTTAGAAACAATGTAATACCATTTATGGCAGAAAATTCTGAGGATCTCTTACACTACCCACAAGACAACCTGAAGGAGAAAGCGTTTGTAGTAATGCATTAGAAAATGTAACGTCACGTCAGCACCTGACGCCCATTTGGATTGTCACATCTCATTTTGCGCTAGTTGAGCCACCTCTGGCGTAACATACCTCTTCGGCTTAGCACACAATCTTTGGCAGAACACCTTTCATTGTGCACCCTTTTTCGTTACTCCATAACCCTCAGCAGGCTAAGTCACACATATGCCACCTCACATTTTTTTCCTAACGATATTTTCAAGTGTATGAATTGCACATTTGTTTAAGACGTAATCCTACTTTTTGCAGCTTTTGTGGAAACCATGATGTGTAAAACATACGTCTGTAAAAGACGCATCCGCTTTAAACTCTGTCAACATGACAAAACACGACGATGCACACACAGTACATTCACTGGAAAATGTATACTAACACATGGCACTGAATATCTGTACGGAGCAATATAACACTTAAGGCCGACTGTCTAAGGCACAGAGAACCAATATTTATCCCACTAGATTCAAAATCACATTCTTCGGTGCAGGGTCAAAAGTTTGTCTACCTCAGTTGGTAGCATCACTAGGTTGCCATTGTTGGCCTCTGTGCAACTCTTACGTGTTGTTATAAGTACCTTGAAACACATCATTGGCATTGCCCCTATACAACTTTACAAGGCTTAGCAGGTACACAGTAACGATTGTGCTGCACGGTTAGTGCAGTTAACACCAACACATACAAAATGTAAATGGCGACCGAAAGACTATTGCTGAACTGCAGCGATGCCTCACATGAAAAGTGATGATGACAACAAAGTGGTACCTTAGTTTTTCAAACTGGTATTGTGGGCACTACAATGTCACAATGAAACATAGTACCCTTCCTTACCTATTGCCTCAGTTCCTTGCATGATGGTCATGGCTATTATTGAGGCCATAATTTCCATGCTTGAACAGTAAACAGCCGACATCTAGACCACACCTGCTTCAATTCGGTATCTATCCTTTTATGAATGCCCTTGTGCCCAGTTTTTAATGTACCCGCAAATAAATTATGGACATATTGGTCTCACAGAATCGCATTAAATTTTGCACATGCAAGATGCGCCATTGTACAAGACTCACAAGCAAAAATATAAAAAAAAAGATGCTTCTTATACTCCGGAACATACGGCATGCAAATGCTGCAAAGATGAAGAGTTTCGCAGCTCATGTGCCTTGAGCCACGCACGAAAGGTCATGTGATTTTGTTTTGCGGCATTCCATATCAGTGCCAGCTTTTAACTTAAGCACACCTTCTCGTAAAACTTTGCCTTCACCTAATGAGCTACAGCCCTACATCCGCAGCAAACCAGATGAAAAGGCCCGATTTTTCTCAACAGTAGAATGGTAATGCAGATGTGATAGCAAAACATAATGTGTGCAGTGTTTTACTGTAAAATCAACAAATAACACTAGAGTTTGTCCCAGGTAGATAATTATTTAATCTTTCTGCAATTTGACACTGTTTAGACACACTGCTTTAAATACCTGATATAATATATGCCTGTGAAATGCATTCTGACAGCTCACAAGGTTGATGCCAAAGCCTTATGAAAAAATCGTCATGAAAAATTCGTATTTAGTAATACTCAGATCTAGGCTGCCTGCTTAAAGAGAGCATCTGTGATTCACTGACCATCCAATATAGCACTGGCACAAATTTTCGTGAGATGTCGCCTGCTTTATCAAAAGTTCCACTTGTTCAGGAACATCTAAAGTCTCATCTGGTGCAAAATCTCGCCCTGAAACAAAAGAAAAGACAGAATACTGTTGGATGACCGCGAATGCTGATGCTGTGTGCACTACCATGCTCAGCATGACAGCAAGTACAGTAGACTCTCGATAATTAACTCTGATAATTCATACTTAGATTAATGATAGATTAATGACATAAGAGCTCTCAGAGAATGCTTTATCGATCTAAATCAATTCATCGTTTCACTTCAGTGTCTCTTTAGGTGTCAGGTAAAGCATTCAATTAACCTCTTCAAATTTTGGTTTGCACAGCAAAGTGTAACTTGGCTCTTCAGATACACTTCACATAAAACAGACAAGATGTTTTCATGCTAAGAAATGTCATGCAGTATCTTCATACAAAGATTTAACCACTTCAGTTAATGTCACTTCTAAAGGTAAGGTGAGGACTTACCTGTAAGCTTATCTCGCACCCTGTTAATTATGGCCAAAGCCTTTTTGTTCAGAGCCTCTGGCTGGCCTCCTTCACTATCTGGTTAAAACAAAAAAAAGTGGGGGACCACACAAGAATTGACATTTGGGTGAGTGGCTACTGGTTGAACATCTTGGTGACACAGCTTTCCCAAAACCACCTCACCTTGGAGCTTTTCGGTTGTGAACATGCACGTTACGCTATTCTTCCCACCATGATTCATACTGCATGCTCGGCAATTGCTGCATGCGAGTTCTCTTGCAGACTCTGTGATGTTATTGAAAAACCATTTGTGGTGTTCTTAATCTAGAGTTCGGCAATTGCTGCATGTGAGTTTTCTTGCAGACTCTGTGATGTTATCGAAAAACCATTTGCGGTGTTCTTAATCTAGAGCAAAAACTTCCTTAAAGTCATAATGCATTGTGCATACTTCCCTCCAAGAGCTAGCTCCTGCACTATAGTATACACTTGAGTAACACCACCGTAGTCGTGTTGGAAACACCAGCCCTGCAAAACTCACTTGCATAATTCCGAGTTCCAACAATTTTAGATACGATCGCCCGAAAGATGGGCCACTGGTGCACTAGCCACCTTAGTTCGAAAGCGAGCACACACGAGACAATTTCCAAATGCACATTTCACAGCTCGCCTGAATCTCACTACAGACATGAGCACGAATCTCGGCTAAAATTGCACCAACACCGTGAAGCACTGTTTGGTGAGTACGAATTACTATGGGGTCAGTGACTGGACGCTTGTTTGGCAGCAGCACGGGGGTCTTCTTGCAGCGCGTGAGATCGGCATTTTCAGTAGGTGTTTGTATCCTCAGAGTACACTCCGCATCGATGGATGTGTTCTCTTGCTCCAAAGAAAATTTTCCTGAGTGTCCGTTGCTTTAGCTCTGGCTCTGCAGAGAAGTGTCATGCTAGACTGTAAAGTTCGTCATCTCAACACAGCTGCTCGCTTATTTGCTCAAGTCGAGCTCAGAGACTATGAAGGAAGTGAGGGCTTCAAATCGCCAATCTTTGTGCTGTTTCTCCTCATTAAATGACCGGACTGTATCGTTCTTGTAGTCGTCGTAAGCAGATTGCAAATACTAGTGCTATCGAGATGCGAGAAATGTTGGAGAGAGCACGACATGTCTATGTCAACGCAGCTCGTGCAAAGTTCACATATGTGAGCAGTAGCAGCACTCTTAAAATGCTGTCCTTTGCATTGCATGGGTCCTTGAAACGTCCGCCGAAGCTTTATGTTGATGGCAACTAGGCCTTGTTGCTGCTCGTGAGGAAAAACTCTAACAAAAATTTTTACATGTGGTCTACTCCCACGAGCAAGCATATGCCGCCTTCAGTTTTTTGGTCCAGAAATGCTACCGTATTGGCGATGCCCTTATTTTGTTCGAACAGCTTGTGTAAAAAGATGTTTGTCGCTGGCATTTACCTCAGCTGCTGACAAATGAACGGAACTTCTATGGTCTTTATGTCATGTTTGAAATAATTGAATTGATTCATTACCATCCCATTGGCAATGTTCAATCATTTTCTGGCGCTCTGCTAGCTCCTCCAAGTGCAACTTTATTTCTTTCAATAGTGCGCCCTGATGGTAAGCTCAGTTTCTTAATATATCACCTCTAATGAAGTGCGTTGACTACCATTGTCAAATAATTCTCGGATCTCGAGTCGATTTCGCTGAGCATCCATGCATGGAAAGTCTGTAGTAGTGTCTCTAGTATGTGGAGATGCTATCACCCCCGTGAAGTCGTTAGCGTCTCGTGGCACAAACGTGCTTACTGAATAGGCCGCATTGATGTTTAACAAGCTCCAAGTAGTAGGTGGCGCAGTGCGTGCGCGAGCTCACCATCTTCATCATTGTGGTTAGCACAGTAGCGCCAGCAGTGACGCTTGACGGTGACGCTAGGTAGCCACACAGAAAATCTTGTAGAGGGTCTTTTGGCACGTGATGACTGGCGTGAATGATCGTCTTCTGAGAGGGTCCTGCAAAATGCGGTGACTGCGAGTCGTGTTCCGTGGGTCCCTAGCGGTGAGTCAGACATCAGCGATGCTGCCTTTGCGTTACCTTGTATTTGTTATGTTGATTCAGAGTATTAGAATATTGTATAAGGTTGGTCTAGTGTGTTGATGACTAGTCATGTATTTGATTTGGCTGATGATATCGTCGATGTAATAGTAGTTCAATAAATATTTTTACTGTTTTGGTTTGACCACGTTTGCTGTATCTATTCACTCCGAGAGCGCCATCAGTTCGAGACCACACACTGGCTGTTCAACGACGTGCGCACAGCTGCTGCTTCCCAACACATCATGGTTCCCTTTGAGGAGATGGCTCATAATTATTATTTTTTAAGTACGTTGATGAGTTTAGTATGAGAGCCATGTAGTTCGCATCTGGGTAGAGCAAAGCCCAGAGCATGTGGATTGTAGGACAAGCCCGAAGGGAGAGTTTGAGCTGGGTGTCTCAGTCGCCGCCGATGTATTTGCTAGCAGTACTGGATATCGTACCACGCGGTCATTTCGCCTGAAGCTCTCTTTTCTTTGACCTACTGCACCGTTCTGTCGAAAGTGTTTTGAGTGCACGTAGTAGGTGTGCTATAACCTGCAGCTGGATGTGTTCTGTGCATCGTCTTGACCGCTGGCCAGGATTGTGGTCCAAACGTCGGGTGAAGGGAATGCCTGGGACCTTTGCAACTATCTGCAGTCCGGCGTCCTTGTCACTGCCGGCCGCAACAACAAGACATGCCGGCGCAAGTGACACTTTCTCACGCGGACGACCATGTTGCCATTGCTGGATCAGTACCGAGGTGATGTCTTCGAGCCAGACAGTACAGTGTTGTCAACCAGCGGCGGTGTTGTGCCACACGGACATTCTTCACGGACATGTGTTATCTTTCGTTAGAGCTTGTGTAGCTTTGTCAAGTGGTCTTTTTTTTCATGGGTATGGTTAGAATTAAAGTTGGAGGGATGTGAGGATGCTATTACCCCCTGTAATGTCGTTTGTGCTTCGTGGTGCACACGTGTTTTGCGGAAAGGCCATAGTTAGGGTTGACAGCTGCTCAGCAGTAGGTGGCACAGTGCTCGCGAGAATTCACCATCATAATCATCATCATGGCTAGCGCGGCAATGCCAGCAGCGATGCCTGGCAGTGGGGCTGGGTGGCGGCACATGAGACATGACATGAGTGACTATCTTTGGTGTGTGGCGGCTGGTGCGAATAGTCGTCTCATGAGAGGGTCCCATGGGGTATTGCCTTACGTTATGTTTGTCGTTATGTTGATTGGGTGTATTGAAATATTGTATAAAGTTGTGTTTTAGCGTATCACTAGCGACGTTTTTGACTCGGCTGATAATATCATCAATGTAAAAGTAATTAAATAAATGTACACGATCTTTTGGCTTGCCCAAGTGCATCTAATGTCTTCGTGTGTTCCGAGAGCTAAGCTAAGGCACCTTGCTTTGTTCGATCACTGCTTTAAAATGTATTCTGGGTTACAAACTATGGTCACATGTTTCAATTTACATATATGACAAGCTACATGTCGACGACAATCCTTAGCGTGATACCCTTTGACTGTGCACTTGAAGCATTCTGCCGGCCTTGGCTAGGCGATTCTTCTTCTCTTGCAAGCTCACGTCAGAAGCATATGACTCTGTCGTGTGCGCTGAAGAAAGGCGAAAGGAGTAAATACCTTTTTGATTCATTGCATGGCTGATCAAAGCAGAAATCAAATGTCGCTGATTCATAAGAGACTAAAAAGGTCTCGCGAGCCCCCACCTCCATGCGGATGTAATCGAGTAGCTTCTGCAGTTCCACCTCCAATGATGCGAGCACCTCGACGTTTTTTTGTGGCTTTGTTATCTGAAATATTCCACCAAGACAATTCTTGACATTGGTTTTGTGAGGACCTCTATGAGTATGGAGACATTGAAGGGCCCCAGACACCTGAACGCCTTGAGTCCTCTGATGCTGATGTGGACGGTGTCCAATAGGTTGCACAACAAAGCCACATCGGTGGAAGACTTTACTAGCTCATGAAGTATTACTGCTTGATGATCTTCTTGTTCCCAAATCGATTGGTTAAAGGTGCGACAGCATCTCCGTAGGAGCCCTTTATGGCTTGAATGCCGTCGATGGCCTTTGCAGAGTGTCAGAAGGTCCTTCAAACAGTAGAACCTTTCGATATTTGACAGACTCGGGTTTTCAAGAATGGAGTGCTTAAACATGTCCCAGAAAGACTACCCCTGTGCAGGCCTTCCATTGAAGTGAAGCAAGCTCTCACAATTAGGGAGACGAGAGCCGGTAAGCCCGTGTCTCACCTGACCTCCAAGGGCAGACTTCCTGCAGTGGCGATACTTTCTTGACGTCGTTAGGTGGAGCACTGTCGGCAATCCTTGACGCTGACGCCTTGAGCTCATCCAAATGATGACAAAGCAACAACATCGAGCAGCAGCATTGTCATCATATTCTGCCATGAAGACATATTATTCTGTAACTTGATCATCCGTGAGGTGTCCATTGAGCGCCCACAGACCGTCGTTGCATGCCTTTGGCCTGTTGTGTACAATTTCATGAGGCTAAATTGTTCAATTTCATGAGTTGACATGCTTCTCTCGTAGACACGTGAACAGAGCTCACTGAGTCATTCGCTTGCCTTTGATAAGCTCCTTCGTAATGGGTGAAGCCCTTTTGCCGGGTCACTTGGATTGCGGAATCCCAGGTTCCTCAGCACCATACAATGTGGAATTAAGGTGCCTTCACCGATAGTGTATAGCAAAAACAGAGGGTTTAATAATCCAACGAGATAAACGCATTCATGCTAGGCCAACGTTCCATGTGGCACATCTTGCGTGAGTTCTCCTCTTGTGCCCACACCTCTATGTCTTCTTTTTTTCAAATACACATTCAACAATATTCAACAACTAGTAATCATCAGCATCCACATTGTTATTAAAGAGGCCATGAACCACCCCCATCACATTTGGTGTGAAAAACACCTTGGTATGGGTCGGATGTCGCCCAGGAATACATAGGCGAAAAAGATTTTTGAACAGCTACTGCGGGATTACAGAGTAGCAAGCCAGCAATATATAAACGCTGGCAAAAATCTGTTTTTCCAAATAAACAGTCTCTCTCTCTCTACAGCAGGACCAGAGATACAGTGATCACAATATTAGGTTGACACATTCCCTCTCAATCAGCTTCATTCCACAGGGGAGGGCTCCTTCCTCCCTTTAGGGCAGTGCTGCTGCTGGCAACTCATAGTTCCAGTTGGCTACTTCTCGCTGCACTGTAGTAGCTGTAGCTGTGCGATCTGGCGTAGAATTCTACTCGAGAGAACTTCATGGCATTTCAAACGCGCTTGAGTGAAGCCACCATAAGCTGCCATTTTGTACCGGAAGAGAGCGCGCGACCACTTGTTTGCTGTTGGCACGCCAGCATTTTTTTCTTTAGTTTGAAACATTGACTGCCTATAGTGCTGTAAACTGCTAAAGCTGACTAGGAAGGTCTTCAAGGGAGACCTTTCGCAAGAAGGTATGCCAAAATCATACCAAACTTCGCTCATTTCACTAGAAAATAAGCAGTGAAGTATGATTGAGAATAGCCCGCATATTAGTCAGCTCCCCTACAAAAAGAACTTGAAGGGCAAGCTAAGCGTAAACCTCATATGTTGGAAATATAGCTTGCTATACTGCAGGCTTTCTCAGTCTGCCTCTACTATGGCAAATCTCCGGTGCGATGTGCCACTGGTGTGGCATCAACAGCACTGGCGTTGCATAAATCAGCGAATATGCTCACGTTTCCTCACAAGAGCAGATGCCATGATGCATGCGCTCATTACGAGCTATTTTATTCGAAAACCCAGTAGCCCTGTTGTAGTGCCATACACAGTGATCCCACTGGGCAATGCCGATATAGAGCAATTTTCGGAGCAGTCAAAGTTTAGTTTTGGAGCACTTTGGAGCAGTAAAATTTTAGTTTTGGAGTATTTTGAAGCAGGTGATCTTGCAATTAGGAGAACTTTGGAGCAGTAAAATTTTAGTTTTGGAGCATTTTGGAACAGGTAATCTACCTATTAGAAGCACTTTACAGCAGTAAAATTTTAGTTTTGGAGCAGGTAATCTTACTATTAGGAGCACTATGGCATAGGTATATATTCATAATGGAGCACTTCGGATATTAAATAGACGCTGACCTATAACAAAGGATCTCTTTAGATTTAAAAAGGCTTCGAGAACTTTCACGTTCTTTTCAGCGTCTCAGGTTTACTAATTAGAGAGAAAAAATCGGTAATACATTTATTTATAAATTATTTCTGAATTTTGCACTGAAATATCTGCATGTGATACCACGAATTTCAATGTGTATTTTTTTTACTTTAGCGACATTCGCTCAAAGTAATTTCCTGAGACTTAGTATGCTGTCTAGAGCTATCTCAGAAGCCAGTTTACTTTGTTTTTAACACTTAAAAGATGAGTAGGACCTAGTAAAAAATGTCAAAATTTATAAAGTCACAGCAATTGATGCATTAATGCAACTATGTGAAGCCACCCGAATTTTCTATTTGCGTGTATTTTTGCTTACCGAGAGAGTTCTCGTGGCAAAGCATGGTGCTTTTGGAATTATGAAAGCGTAATTTATCAATGTCAAATCTCATTAATTTGAACACACTTAATTCGAACTTCCGGTTAATTAGAACTGACGCTGTGGTCCCGTCAAAGCTATGTGTATTCCAATGGGCCAAGACGCCTAGTAATTCAAACACGCAAGCAGTTGCGACGGTTAATTCGAACATACTGCGCTCCTAAAATGCTCTCAGCACAACGTTCAATCCAACGGTGGCATCTCTGACACCTCAATGCAGCGCGCGAAGAAGGAAAAGAAAAAAAGGAAGGGCTGGGGCGAAATGTTTGTTCTCTCTCCAATGCATACCGGCCAACCTGGCAACAGAGAAATTCGTAAAACCTCCAAGCAGGGTGTGGAGGGGTGGTTACAAACTTCTTTTAAAATGTGTAGCTGCGATATATTTGCCTTTAGGGGCAAGCATAATCATGTTTTGTCACCACAAATCAAATCGGCACACTGAATTATTTCCCCCATTTTTGGCACCAAAAGAAAAAAAAGCAAAAAACATTGTGAAAAACAATGGGGGAGGGGGTCCCAAACGCAAGCGCCAACATCGGCGCTGCGCTCTCATAATGGCTTGGAGTGGCCCAACACATGAGGGTAGGGTTTTTCACTAAGATGAGAGCCTAAAAAGAGGAGCGGCCGAAATTTAGCGTCATCAAAACTAGAAAAATATATTTCCGTCAAAACAACTCGCGTATGTTTTCCTGGGACACCCGCCAACAGACAGGACGGCGCAACTGGCTGCCGCGAAAGCGCGGGTCAGAGCTTTGGCTTTGCTCGCTACTAGACACTTTGACAGGAATGGCAAAACGCTTCTAGCCTTTTTTTCCGTCTTTACCACCTTTCATCCTACCGCTGCGTCAACCACGTGCTCTTGGAGCTCGTAGATCGCTATCGCATCACCGCGACAGCGGTTTTGTGCGCGGTGGTTTGCGGCAAACGGTACTTTTGTTTTCAATTTATGTGCCTTCACTACTAAGTCGTTTTATGCTATCTATGGTGGCAACTGCTGCAGTTTTCTCCACAGAGTTTGCGGAAAGCAGCGTTGCTTTTACTGGTCGAACGTTGGCCGCGCACACACTTTAGTTCTGTCAGCAATGTCGTCGCCATACATGATAGTGTCGAACGAACGCGGTTTTGTCCACAGGAGTTGTGGCAATGACAACCACATGCACTGTACAAGACAGTGCGTGTGCTTGTCGCACGCTTACTTCCGAAGCTTCGAGCACACTGCTCTCGATCGGCTTTCGTTCGATGGTTTAGGTACTAAAGTTCATATCACACGCCGCGATTAGAAAAAGTGTTCGGAATATTTTAATTTTGGCCCAATTAACACATGAATTTGGCTGGGGACTTTCATGAATTCGTATCTGTCCCGGTTTCGCATCACTGATACTCTACTGTAAGTTTACATGAACGCCTCTCAAATTCGTTTATAATGCGATGGGCTCGCAAAAAGCCTGGAACGGATTGGCCTGCATTTTTGTCAACGCAGCCAGATCTCGAACACACATTTTGATTTTCTGGAGATTTTCATGGCAACCCTACACACGGAAGAAACGGTCACAATCTGGGGGTCTTCCGAACAATGCGGGAGACTTCGCAAGTATGTGATGGTAACACCAATACATATGGTTCTCTCCTGGTGGCAGAATATAGCACGTCCTTTTTGTGGCCTCCGCGACCACCTACGGCAATGCACCGTAGCCAATTGCGGAGGGCACACTATTTTACAATTTTTGTTTTTTATCGGAAATGAAATATTTTTCGTAAATTTCAGGCAAGATTTGTAAGATTGTACGCGCGATCGAAATTCGTACATTTTGCGGAAAAATCGGAAGAGTTGGCAGGTATGCAAATGCCGATCTGGAACACGCCTGTGCCACGCTTTTCCTTTTTCCGTCCCTACCACGTAGAGACCCTTCTCCTCTCAATGCCATGCACGGAAAGAGAGGAAAAAAAAAAAACTGTTGTGGAGTGGTGGTGGTAGTGGTTAGAAGAGGAAAGAGAAAGAAAGGCGCCCAATTTTCGCAGCCCGGTAGGGGGCACGACGCAACGCCTCCGCAGAGTGTTGGCTTTCTCTCAAATGCTGATCTGCGATGCGCCAGTGCCACGCCTCCCTCTTTACCGTCCCTGACACCTAGGGACCCTTCTCCTTTCAACGCCGTGCGCAAAAAGAGTGGGGAAAAAAAAAAGAAAGCTGCCGTGGAGTGTTGGTTATCTCTGAAATGCCGATCTGCTTCTTTCCGCATGAAAACGCTCCTCCTTTCTTGTCACGGGCTGGCCGCACCGCAGCTGCGGTGCAGAGGGTAGCAGCGGAGACGCAGTCGTTGTTATCGTCTTAACACCTAGTATATATGTGTTAGAGGCCTGTTTGCAGGAAGGCAAATAATTCTCTCATTAGACTAGACCGCTGTCTCTGGTAATTAAAACATTAATTAAAATTATTTAAGTACTGCCAGGCCGCAATCACAGTGTCTAGCGATTTTATGATTTCTGACGTCGTACCGGGAGTCACATAAAACTGCCCAGCGAGCCACATGCGGCCCGCGGGCCACAGGTTGCGGAACCCTGAGATGGACGGTTTGGCGCAGTTTGGCGCAATTTCGTCAATTTTATCAGGTTGGAGCAGCAAATTTCGTTTGGCACACTTTGGCGCAGAAGTGGGATCCCTGCATACATGATTATGGGCCAGTGTGGGCCCCTTGTAACATCAATATTAAATTTCCCCAGGAAAGTGCACTGCTTGAGCGTTCCCAGTGATACAAATAATGAAGAATAATGAAGTTGAAATAGTCAGAAACACTATGTCACTGCAAAAAAAAAAAAAAAGAGTTTAAAGTACAACAAGGCTTGTTTATCAACAAAGTTACGAGCTGAAACAGGTTCAGAAATCATATTGCTGAGTACCAGTACTGCTAGCATTGAGGTTAGCTGACTAATACTGTTGAATGCAAACTATTCAACAGGTATTTTTTTATATTTATTCAACAGGCTAGGTATTTTTTAATATCAATTTGATCAAAAGCTTCCTTAGCTTATTTATGTTCCCGTCCCACTTGTACAACTTTTACTACAAGACCTCTGTCCGTATTGAATAATCTCCACTTTCGCCAACAAACATTCTTACCACCAATACCAGAAACGGCGTCAACTGCTTTCTTTGCGGTGGGCTGGGAACCAATATCCACTGCTTCCAGAATATCTGCAACAAAGTGTAAGCACTGTTACTAAGGAAGAGGTAAGCGATTTATTTCGAAACAATAACATATGATAGCATTGTAATTAAAACCAAACACTATTGACTTACAGCTCTTTGACTTTTTCCAGCAGAAAGATTGCCTTTTATGGCAGCGATCATTGCACATTAATCGCCACTGCCTGCTTTGTCTAGAAAACGTGATAGCCTACTCGCAAAACATCAAGGGCAGTACTTCTGGAAAAATTTATCCATTGATAAGGCGGGAGATTTCGGCATTTGCCCATTTTTTTTATGCATTAAACTGAGCACAGAGTATCAAAACAGTCATGTTCAGTTCATCAACAAAATAGAAAGGACATAACCAGACATTTTCAGTCTGGAAACATAATTCAACCCTTTTAACAGTGTTTCCCAAAAAGAAGAAGCACGAGTCCGTGACTAAGCACCAGCTAGATTCTGGTGCACACTTGAGAGATGCAAGTCTGCCGAAAGTGATTGCTCGTTGAATAGCACAATGCAAGCGAGAATCATCCCATGAAAAAGAAAGCTACCATGTACCAACACATCCATGCACCATGACTCTGACATTCTCACGTGGAGACCTCAGTGAATGCAATGAGAGGTCCACACGATGGCGAAACTGAGGATGAATAGTAGCCATACAGTATACACAATTAAATTTGTGCTGTTTGCGGATCTGCAGTGGCAGAGCATGTTCAGTGCTGGTTATTCATGTTCACAAGCACAGTGTCTAACATGAGCACGATGAGATATTCGATAATTCATCAAGCTGAGAGACTTAAGATTATATTGTCTGTTGAAAACAGCATTCATGGGCACAAGGCATGCCATTTGTGGCTCATGCGTGTCGGCTTCAACATGGCACAGTTTTTATGGACAGTAATTTGCCTTTGCGCTGCTTCGGTAAAGAGCTTCAATGCATGCAAAATTCTGCGAAAGATTGAACTGGTTTTGCATGTACAGCACTTCGTTTGCATAAGACATTGCCTGCAATGTGTGGTGCCTAAAGCATGCAGTGTGTGGTTTGCTGCCGTTTTACGAGACTCGCAGTGCAACAAGACCTCTGAGTAAGATAGGACAGTAGTGAAGACTCCGCTCGTTTGCAAGGGGCACAATCTGCAACACTGGTTCTTGCTTCAAAGTTTGTTCAACAGATGGTGCTACAAATGAAGAAAAACTGAGGAGGAGCGATGCCGGTCATCGAGCTGAGCCATGTGTAGGGCTTCTCTCCATCGTTGCTATAGCAACGGCACACAATCACACTTTGCCGCGTTCCGGCGTATACTTGCCCACCTATTTTGTTGAGCACTCTTCGCTTGGTGCTCTTTGCGGTCGCCGCCACCGGCCTCAGCCGTTAAGCTCATGCGCTGATATTGTTGAATGATTTCTATGCACCTATAGACACATGGCGTTGCGCGTTGTGAGCAGCACAAGCGAAGGAAAAAGTGTGAAGAGGAGTGGAGGGGGAGAGCTAAAGAATGAGTTAGACCACCAGGTTTATTCTGAGAGAATGCATTGTGCGGGGGTGGAGTCAGCATTCCTGTCATATCAAACTACGAGGGTGGGTCTAAGGTCTAAATGAGGAAATTTATGTATGTATCATTGCAAGTTACACAGTGCATCTCCCTTTCTCCCCTCCCGATTTTCCTCATGCTAAATGTGCACGTGAGTGTAAAGACGAAAGTTAGGGGTTACGTGGAGGGGAAAAAAAAAGCGCTGAGGCACACAAACAAGAGGCACACAAGATAGGCACTCATCTACGAAAGTAGTCGTGGTTCAACATGGACAGAGAGCATGCTTGCTTTAGGTGAAAGCTTCATTCAGCTTGGTGTCCACTCCAAATTTGTTATTCAAATACATGTAAATAACTAAAACTCCTCCAACTTAACATTTGAATTTAATTAAAGTTGAAACCTAAAAAAATTTACTAACACTTTGAAGTTGAAGGTTTACTATAAGCCTGAATCATTTCAGATTATATTACCAAAGTTCAAAAGCAAAAAAAAAAAGACGTGTGAGGTTTACAAACATGTAACTCGGCACCAGACACAGACATTGATCTTCTGTAAACTGTATCTCGTGGAGCACCCAAAGATTTACGAATTGTATATGAAAATTCACAATATATAGTTTAACCTGCTTATAATGAACCTCCATATTACGAATTTTTCGATATAATTGTTCTATTCCCCGCCATTACCGAATTGAATCACATGTATTTGTGACCTCTATGCAACAAAGTAACAGCAGGACACATTCTTGATATAACAAATTTCCGCCACGAACAATCTAGAAATTTTTCAATCTAGGTTACTTTGGCACGAGCATGCATTTTCCGCAGTTGCCCCGTCGCCGATAAAGCGCTAAGCGGCAGCGCCGCGCTCGTGGCCCCAGCGACTCCCAAGCAAGAGCGAGTGCTCGTTATTGAGCACAGGTGGGCGCGAGGCGGGCAGGCGGGCCTGAGCCTCATGAGCCGCTGGCGTTGCCACCGTCCTTTCCACCGTAGGCGTATGCGCGGATGTGCCCACCCCTCCCTCCAAACTAAAAACAAAAAATCACAGCATATCCACGGAGTGAATGATGATGGGCGAAACGTCCGTCAGCCCGTCCGTGCTTACATCCGTGCATCCATCCATGAGTAAATCTGTCTGTACGTGCGTTTGCCCATCCGTCTGCCCGACCGTTCATGCGTTTGTCCGTTCGTTTGTCCGTCCGCGCGTCTGTCCATCTGTCCGGTGCCTCTGGTGGCTACATACAACAGCGGTGGATGGACAGACCCACGCCTTAAGCAGCTTCGCCCCTAAAAAAAAAGCTACTCTAGTGTTGGCAGTGCCACGCTTTTAATTAGCGTCATATATGTCGGGGCCACCGTGCATATGAAAGGCGCCTCATAGAATAGCTTTCTGTGGTATCCGTGTCGTTCGCTCTCCGTTTTCGACAACGTGCGCACATGCATGGCTACTGCGCGAGCATGAAGTGGCTCCTGACAAAATTCAGCTTTGCCTTCTTTCTTTTTTAAATGCAGACAACCATGTTGTCACCACCGACGGAATGTCAGATTAGGCGCTGATGGAAACTATTTGACACCACGATGACAATGACAGATCTTCGGAGGTCAAATCGTCACGCGCTTCCGTTTTGCACCACGCCGCGAGTTCGCGGGACTCTATCATTTGCAATTAGTTCTGGCAACGATACGACGGTGCATCGAATGCGATGCAATGAATTTGATAATACAAATAGCAATGTGATATGAATTAAGGCTGGCAGGCAACTCTTTTGTATCCGATGTCACGGAACTTCTACAAAACATTGGTGTAAGTAAACATGACCACTCCAGGGCAAAGTCACACAGTCTCTTCGCACTGAAAGTGCACTGATGCTTGCCGAGATAGCACGCACGCCAGCGATCATGAGCGCGCCCTCAAAATAAAAGTTCATCGTTGCTAGATCTCCCCCCCCCCCCCACATTTTGTTCATGCTCGTTCAAGACGTGTGGTTCCTAGTCTGTTGGAGCTTTCGACGGCACTTCTAACACACGGGGGGATGTTATCGCATGCGCCCTCCAGGTGATAGAGAAGGGCTGGCTGATTTGATCTCTTCGTCTTACAATGCGCAAGGGCATGTTATCAATTTGGACTTGTTACGGAACATGGTGGCAATGACAAAAACCCGGCAAGAGTGTTCATATAAGTAATAACACAATAATAATGCATCTTCTAGTGCCAAATAAGTGTTTTGGGTTACCTCTGCCTTCAGTTCCCATTATGTTTAATTTGTGCATTTATTTTTCTAATTTTCGCACCGAACCTGTATATAACGAAATCTTCTTTATGATAATTTTTTTCGAGAGTTTGTCAATTTGCTTATATCCAGGTTTAACGGTATGTGAAATTAGTAGCAAGAATGCGTTAGTAAAGGCATTAGTAGCAGACATACGACATGTGCAGAGCAGATGACAAAACGGATAGGCAAACAGACCCAAGAACACGGCAAAGCGCAACCGTGTCGTTGCCATAGCAATGACAGACGGAGTCTCTGCCACAGATCTGCTTGAGAATGAAGTCTCTCCTTCGCCCTTTTTCTCAATTCGTAGCGCCATCTGGCGAACAGGCCGCTAAACATGGGAAGGCGTTGCAGAAGGTGTCCCTTCCAGACAAGCGGAGTCGGCCCTCTGGTCTTATTTTACTCCATGACAGCGAAATTATCAAACACACATGCTTTACACCTGCTCCCTCGCCTTAGAGCTTTGCGTTATCTGCGAGTCTTATTCTATTGTAGAGAATGGCATAAAAACAGCAAATCAGCAAACACTGCACATAGCTTGTTGAAGATTCATTCCCAAATTACCTCCTTGGTCGTGGCTGCAAGGGGCAGAGCCACCTCTTGTTTTAGAATGTTTCACTTTGGGCTGAGCTGAAAAAGAAAAAAAAATACATGGCTTATTTCTAGGACCTCTTTTTTTCTTATTTAAATCTCATGCCATGCAAAGCAAAATAGCAGCAAGTTAAGTTTGTACAACTTCACTTTTATGCTCAATGACATTGTGGTCCATTGTCGGGCAGAGCCCAGCAATGCGACATTGCTGGAGCAGTCCACTGTCAGACACCTCCAGACAAAGGTGCAGGCTGTTTAAATTTCATGGTTTTTATTAGTGTGATTTGCACACATTGTTCATTTACTTGATGCGCCATCTTTTGAGAGATATGTGAGCTTTGTTTGTTGATGTTTACTTCTATTGTACACTAGGGTGCAACACAATGTTCAGAAAGGCTTCTGAAGCCCAGAGCACTTTGCCATGCGTGTCGTTCATAGAGAAGCTAGTCAAATTTTCACCGTGTGTGTTTTAAGGTGGTGAATTTAGTGAAAGCAATGACAACTTTGTAATAGTACACAGTACTAGGCTGGGGTGTCAGCCATCCTCTTTATTTTTAACCTCTTCTTCCTCCTCGTTTCCCCCCAACCCTGCCTCACGTCCACGTACATTCCCCTTCTTTGAAGACTCATCCCTCCTGGGGTGATACTTGAAAACGTTTCCAATGGTCGCAAACTCCAGCACACCATCATTGTTGGTGTAACCGACCCTTTTGAGAATGCCATGTTGCACTGCGATCTGCACCACGCGATAAGGTCCCATGTACACCTGCTTTATGCCGGGAAGGCCTTTTCTGACAAGCACCAGATCGTTCAGTTGTATCTGAGGTATCCGCGTGTTGTGGCGACGGTCAAAGTTCCTCTTCATACTTTCCCGGAATCGCTGGTAGGCTTCCGAAGGTTTTCGTTCTTCGCACAATTGCAGGCGGTCTGCAATGCAAAGTTCTTGATCAGCAGGAAGCACTGGTACCTTTCCGAAAGCTGCAAAATATGGACTACAGCCGATGCTCGCAGTGTGCGACCGATTGTGATGAGCGACAGCTGCTTCCAAGCAGCACTTCCATCCACCCTGAAAACCGGGATACATTGAAATGAACTGCTTCAAATCCCGAATCATTCTTTCAGCCATGCCATTTCCTGCAGGATGGTACGGAGCGCAGCGTCGCAATACAACTCCTCGTTCCTTCGCCCAATCTTGCAAACGCTGACTGAGAAACGCTGGCCCATTGTCTGATATTACTATTTTCGTATTCTTGAACATCTCCCGACTCAAAAGAGCGATCACACTATTTGCGTCTTCCCTTCCCGGCCGTGCAGCCACTATTCTTGTGCACTGGTCTATTGCCACTAGGAAAGACTGCGTTCTTCTTACTCCTGCAGCCTTTTTCTTGAGCTCTGCGAAATCCAGATGAATGACTTCAAATGGTACGTCGGAATGTTGAGGCAAAACCATCTCGTCTGTTCTCTGAAGGTACTTGGCTTTGTTAACTTGACATTGATGACAAGACTGAGCGTACCTTTGAACGTCCTCTTTCATGTGTTTCCACTGGAAACGCTGACGAATCTTCTGATATGTCCTCCAAAAGCCGTCATGTCCACCTGAGTGCGGGGAGTCGTGATAGAGCTCCAAAATTCGAGGCACCATTGTTTCTGGGACTGTGAACTTTCCGTTATGGAACTTAAGTTCTTCAGTTCCCTCCCACAACAATGTTGCGTTGACAAAGGATACGGGTGTTGCAGTAGGTCTCCAGCTTGCAAGCGCGCGTCGTTCCTCAGCTCGTGTGGCCCCGGTATTCCTTACAGCAGGTGTCATGGGTGGACGTTGGGTTCCTAGGTCCTGGAGGTAGAGGTTTCGCATTCCCTGCAGAAGTTCTTCGACCGTCTTGGGTCCTCGCATTTGTATTTGCTTCTGGAGGTCCGGACTTAAACCATGAATGATAAGCGGAACCACAGACGTCTCAGGCAAAGATGAGTCCGCCAGCTGTAGCAAGCGCCTTTTCTCATAAAAATAGCTGAGTGCAGATCCAGACCTGTATTTGAACGCGATTGCTTTGTCCCATAGCAACACCTTGTTCTCGCTGAAGGAGCTCAGAAAGCTTGCTTTCCACTCTGTCCATGGTTTGTTGCTGTGAGCGTTGAGACGCCATTCGTACCAACTCTTTGCTATGCCCGATAGGAATAGTCGCATGTTTTTCACTTTATCTTCGTCGCTGTGCCAGTAGTTTTCATTGCATGCATACTCGTAAAACGTGAGCCAGGACTCGGGGCTACTAGACTCTCCGTCAAACATGTCTGGCTTCACTTGTTCGCGACTCGGTCTGCTTAATCTTTCCGTCGCGTTTACAAGCAAGCGCATTAAATCATTTTGCTGCCTATTCTGTTCTTGGTGCAGTTCAAGAAACTTGTTGATCAGCTCGATGGAACTGTCAGGCGAAGCAGCGGTAGCAGGCTTCGCGTCGTTTCTTACTGGAGTCAGCACGAAATTCTCATAATCCTGAAGTTTCATGTTGATCCTCACCGTTCTTTTAGCAAGTAAATGGTCTGGGGCTATCTTCTTTTTAGTGCTTATATAGGAAACAAATGCGTCAGTGCTCACTGCTTCCGGAAGAGCTAGTTCCTCTTCATCTTGAGGCATTGCGGTCAAGATCCGGATGCCACCGCGTTGATTTGCTCCAATGGTGAAGTCCACCCACATCTTGAATGTCCGCACAGAAAGTATACGCGGCTGCGCCAATTTGTAATAGTACACAGTACTAGGCTGGGGTGTCAGCCATCCTCTTTATTTTTAACCTCTTCTTCCTCCTCGTTTCCCCCCAACCCTGCCTCACGTCCACGTACAAACTTTAGTGAGAAAAGGAATTACATGCCTCCATGAGATAGTGATGACAGTGATTTTATAGCATAGATCTGCCTACAAAGTCAGCTTCATTTTTGGGTGTTCTTACAAATTTCATAATTATTAGGCCCACAAAAGCTGCATATTTAATTTACCTTCTATAAAATCACAGGTGCAACAAACATAGACAGAATTAATTAAAGGTGCATTCATCCAATTTTTGGCAAGCACTAAGACTTTTGACAATGTAAAAGAAGATTGTAAAATGAGCCTCAAGTTAAAATTTTCTTTCAATCGGTGTAATAAACCTCTTTTATCTATGAGCATTTAATGATTATTTTAGTACCCATCAAGTCCATGGCTTACAATGCATGATGGTTTACGTTCCATTGCAGACTCGGTCATTCAATACTCGCGCTCGCTAGGCCACCTATGCTGGTGTGCCAGAATGGCCTAAGCCACCTGGTAACATGACCGAATGTGCACATCTCCTCATCTCTCCTTTCCCGTAAAACTCGTGGATCCACGAGTACCTGTGAGTATGGCGTCAGAAGTATGACCTGAAATAGTGAGACACTTCTATGAAAGTTTGATGAATTTTACGTTTTTGAAACTCTTAAGAATGCCGAGAATTTATGATGCAATCTCCTCGTTTACATAATTTAATGAGCCCCACAACCCCTTCTCAGGTTCATTAACACAGGGTTTTCTATAAATACACTAGAGAGAACTCTTGCGCTAGTGTCTATGAGAGCTGCAATGCACGGCGTTTCAGCGAGCATGAAAAAGATGGGTAGTACACAGATTTGTGTAATCTTTGTACTTCTGGCTCCATTTGCGTTCCCATGGCTTGAAGCTGTTTTGTCATGAAACGAAATCGGCAAGTGCTCAACAGTTGTGCTTCACCACCTAAATTTTTTAAGGGGACATTAAGGGTAATCATTAAGTCCACATTGATTGTCGAAATAGCGGTTCAGAAACATCGCCGTGTTACTTTTGTGCCAAGGAAGTGCTTATTTTGAAACGAAATTACATTTTAGTGGTCTGCATTGCGTTCCTGCCTCAACTTTCTGTCCGACGTCACTGTTGCCATGCACAACGTTGCCCAGCTTTACTGCACGGCTGCGGACGCTAGTAGCAGCACAGGGAAAGTAGCGACGCCACAGCAGCAACAACGACCTCTGAACAATGTTTAGACATGGCCTTCAAGATGCAGGCGTGCTTGGTTCCATTGGGCCCCGCTAGATGGCATGATCTGTACAGTTTACCCAAGCAAAAAGTAAATTTTTGAACCACTCACGCCATTCCACACAGTAACGTCTGGCGGTGCTTTTTTCCAGAAATCAAACAGAAATGAACAAGCAGCGTTTCATTATGTCTCTTGATGCACGAAAGGTTCTTTATTTAGTGCAGCTAGTTAGATTACTTGTGATTAATTGTAGGCAGTACCTCTGATGTAATGGGGATGATTTTGCGAATGTCCAATCGTAGCACACATGTTTTCATGCATTTACCTTCTTTTCTCGACAATTAGGGCACTGCTGATGATAATATTGTCATTTTAGACGTCATACATTGAGCTTTCACTCTGACATAAATTGTTATTTGACTTCAGTGTCCTTTTAACCTTACCATTTCAAATCGAGTCACAAAGTGCAAAAGGGTTCGTTCTTTTTTTTTTTTAAACAAAAGCAATAAACAAAGGCACAAGTGCGATTCGAGGTCCACAAGTACAAAGACTAAGCAAATCTGTGTAATACCTATCATTCGCATGGTTGCTGAACAATCGCAATGTCAGAGTCCCTTCAAGTTAATTTTAGGCAACACTATGTTCATTAGGTGTTAACTTTGATGACTGCTCGCACTTGCAGCAAATACAGACAAAGATGTAGTTCGTCTATGCCCAGGGGGCAACACCTACTTTCCCATCAAGGATGGATGTTCGCGCAACACAAGAGTGAAAGTTTTTGATCACGGAGCACTAGTCTATCTACTGTGAAGCCTGTTTCATGTGCATGCATTCATCATATGTATGGCTGCTCACCATCCATCAACCTCCAATTGAGCAGAGGGTCATAGACAAAGGCTTCAAGGACAGCCATTAGACTGTCCTTGTTCCCACGCAGGACCTTCATCACCTTTGCACAGGTCATTCGATATGTGCCCTCAATGCCAGTCACCTATGCAGACAAAAATATCAAGGGTTACAAAAGAAAATTTTTCTTGCAAATTCTATGCGAGAGAACTTGAGCACATCTTCCACAAGATGGGCTAGCACAGTGGTTCTCAGTCGCAGAGGTGTTGGGGCCCCCTGTCGACTGCTGGAAGTGATGGGTGAGCAAGGGTTATAAATGTTCACAACATGCAGTATGAAACAGGTGCCCTTTATTGCTAGCTTGCAAACAATTGTCAAACAGAAGTGCCACATCAATTCGACCTAAAGCCCTAATCAATGAGTTGTGCACTCTTCAGCCACATTCAACCTGTTTCTAGCTTTTTCAAGAATGCAGGCCTGGAAAAGGCATGCTCACATGCATAAGTCATAGAAAACCGTAGCAAAAGTTTTACAGTTATGACTGTGAAGAATGGGAAACACCTCTGCAGTCATAATGCCTTAGAGCTTGCTACGGGAAATGTTGCCTTCATTGGTTTTCTTGTGGACTCCACCAACTCATTTTGTTCAGCTTCAAAACATTCATGTGCAAATCAAGTCATGCCAGCTACATAAGTTCTTGATATCATCATCTTCAGAGGTGTACTGAGTTAAGGGAGGATGAAAGGGCCTTATAACAGCACAAAATCGTAAAAAATGACTTCCAGAAATTGCAATTTGAGGTGTTTATAGTTCAAAGCATGTTTTGTAAAAATCTTTTATTATGGCAGAATACCACTTCTTTTTGTCAAAAGCTTATTAGATGAAATTACAAATGTATATAAAACTTGAAATGTAATTTTCCTGGCATTTTTATTTTTGTGAAGTGAATCTGCCTTGAGGCCTTGAGGGAGTTTTGAGAAAGTTTCTGTGAAGATATCTCAACAAACTTGGTACCATTCTTATCCACAGCATTCGAACTACAGGCTAAAGCTTTTCTTTTTCCCTCAACCTTGATAGAATTGTAATTATATGATAAATGCCAAGTATACACTGGAAGCTCACTTAACCTCCCCAGTTTCAAAATTATTTCTGATCAAGGAAATAGCCATTTCGACATCTATTTTTCTTTAGCCTGTGGGATGGACCTTTTAGAGGCACCATGTAGTTTTGAAAACTAACTTTTTTATTGCGAGTTACCATAACGACCTATAAAAAATTAACTAATTATAATCTGGAAAGTTGTCATTACTTCTCCTTTAAATGAGATATTTGAAATCTGTTTGCAGATTTGCAATCTCCATCCAATAATACACATGCATGGTAATTTTCATAATAATAAGATAATAAATAAAAACACTTTTCAGGATCCTCATCCCCCCTTAACAAAGACAGGATGAATAAAATATGGGACAGAAGACATCGAGCTAAAACTACCAACTGGTTTGTCATCCGAGACAAAAAGAAATTGTAGCCTTGTCAAACACATTCACTAATGCTCATAAAAGAAGATTGACAGGGCAGGGCATTGCAAAAGCGGGAGACAATGAAATGGATGTAAAAATGAATGTCATATTTAGACAATCCCTGATAATTTTTATAGTTTTTGTGGCACTACCACATACCCCACAAAGACAAAGTATAAGGACGTCTGATATTCTAGATTATGAAAATCTTTTACATTTGATTTTTGTGATTGTCTGCGCTGATTGCATGTCTCAAGTGAAATTAATTTTTTTAACTACTGCTACTGTGTTGAGAAAGAAAAGTGGACAAGGTAATGGCAACTGCTGTAGCTTAGTGGTAGACGATCAGACGTCTTATTTGAAGGCCGTAGGTTCTGTCCACGATAAACTATTTTTTTGTCCACTTCTTCACATTTACATTACACTTGCTAGTAATAACCTTCCTTGGCATTATTGTCTCTACACTTGCTAGTAATAACCTTCCTTGGCATTATTGTCTCATAGTTCTCATTGATATTAAGTAAAAAAAAGTGAGCTCTTAAAGCTTTCACTTCTTTTCTTCGTGAATGAACCTCGTGGCTCGAGCTTCAGAGCTGAGTAAGCTTTATCAATCAATGAGTGTTATCATGACAAAAAAAGGATTATTACAAAGTATAAAATATACAGACGAGGGTCCTAAAGTTCGCGACTGCAACGGAACTCTCGGTTCTGGTTACAAATGAATAAAAAAATTATAAAAGCAAAATGAGCAAGGAATACACATCAAATCAAAGTAAGGCACCTTACGCAATGAAAATGGAAAGCAAAAAGCAGGAAACCAAAAACACAGCATATAATGAATAAACTTTAAAGCAGCACAACTTTGGTACAATTGAACAAACAAGGAATGCATAAACGACCATCGAGACAAAAGCGTCGCCGTTGCTGTGGTAGCTGAGGAAGGTACGAATGACAGTGATCACATCAAGAAGTTCGCGTGAACTTAGTACTTGCCTTCGTTGCTTTCGTCAGTCTTGTCATTAGTCTCATATTCTTTGCGCACACTTTCAATGGTAGAGTATTAGGGACTGCTAGCAAGCAGTCTAGGCTTGTGCAAATGTTGAAAGGTTTGACTGTTTGAATTCGCTTTGATATAAATTTATATTATTGAGATTTCTGAAGTATTTGACGCCCCCCCCCCCCCCACAAACAGTCACAGTCACAGTCACGGAATCGTGACGTGAATGAAGGAAGCAGAACAGAGCGTCAACCGTCGATCTGCTGACAAGCGGCGATTCGTGTCGACATTTATACCCTTGCCATCGAATATTTTAGCATTATCGCTAGCAGCGACATAGGTTCCCAAATAATCTGTGACGTTCCCAAAGTGAGTGTAATCTTAACAAAACGATCTACTAAAGCCTTGAAGCTTCTCGAACATCATAGGCACGGTTTGCTCTGAACGTAGTCTAACTGGGTGATAACAAAACTTGAGGAAAAGAACGTGGCATTGCCCCCCTCTGAAAGAGGCATTGTCCCGATGCTTTAGCAGAAGACGAAGGTAGAATAATAAAGACAAACAATAAATATAGCAACAACAACAAAATGCAATCCTCTGGTTCGCACATGAAATGGCTTGAGACACACGACATGGATGACTTCAGGTCGAGCACGGAGCCGTTGAGAGTTTATACTGTCGGAAACGACCTCATAGTCGAGCGGGACGAGACGTCAAACTACTCTGTACGGTTCGAAGTACCGTCGCAGAAGTTTTTCACTGAGCGCACGTCGGTGTATCAGCGTCCATACCCAGACACGGTCCCCGGGCTGGTACTCAACAAAGCTTCCTCGAAGATTGTAACGGCGGCTGTTGGTCGCCTGCTGATTTTTGATGCGCAGGCGGGTGAGTTGACAAGCTTCTTCAGCGCGCTGAAGGTAAATGATGACGTAGAGGTTCTCTTCGTCAGCGACGTTTGGAAGTCGAAAGTCGTTGCCGGGCTCCTTCCATAGACCAACTTTTACGGCGTCATCTGCGTTGTTCCTTGAAAGGCCGTATTGTACCCGAAGGTCACGTACGAAAGGATGGCGTCTCATGTCTTGTGTTCAACGTCGACGTACATGGCCAGCATGTCGGCAATTGTCTTGTTTAGCCGCTCGGTGAGAACATTTGTCCGGGGGTTGTAGGCGGTGGTGCTGCGATAGCTTGTCTGGCTGTGTCTCAAGATCGCTTGGGTCAAATCAGTAGTAAAGGAAATACGTCTATCGGTGATGACAACCTCTCGGGCGCCATGACGAAGGACGATGTTCTCAACGAAGAACTTGGCTACCTCTTCAGCGCTACCTTTGGGTAGGGGCTTTGTTTCGGCGTAGCAGGTGAGGTAGTCAGTAGCTACGACGATCTATTTGTTTCTCGAATTTGATGTCGGAAATGGCCCCAGGAGGTCCATTCCGATTTGTTGGAATGGTCGGCAAGGTGGTTCGATCGGCTGAAGAAAGCCTGCTGGCCTTGTCTACGGTGTTTTGCATCACTGACAGTCTCGGCATGTCCTAACGTAACGAGCGATGTCAGCGGTGAGGCGCGGCCAGTAGTACCTTTTTTGTATCCTCGCGAGCGTGCGCAAAATACCAAAGTCCTGCCGTTGAATGATCGTGCTGGGCCTGGAGGAGTTCTGGTCACAGAGCTGAAGGCACCACAAGAAGGTAGTTTGCTTGAAGCAGCGAGAAGTTCTTCTTTTGCAGAAGGCAGTTTCACAGTGAAAGTGACGTAAGTGCCCGTTTGAATACCTTAGGAACAACGAAGGTTCTGCCCTCAAGGTATTCGATTAGGCCCCTAAGTTCTGGGTCAGCCCGCTGGCGTTCAGCAAAGCCATCAGCAGTTATCGTTCCCAAGAAGCAGTTGTCATTCCGGTGTTCGGGCGCCGGTGGGTCGATGGGGGCTCGTGACAGGCAGTCGGCGTCGGAGTGTTTTCTGCTGGACTTGTAAATGACAGTAATGTCATATTTTTTAAGTCTCAGGCGACCTGGATGATCCTTCAATTTAGCTAGCCAACACAAGGTGTGGTGGTCGCTCACAACCTTGAAGGGCTTGCAGTAGATGTAAGGACGAAACTTTGTCGTCGTCCAGATGACGGCAAGGCACTTTTTTTCTGTTGTGGAATAATTGCTTTCAGCGTTGGATAGTGACCGGCTAGCGTAACTAATAACCCTTTGCAGTCCGTCAGTTTTCTGCACAAGGACGGCGCCGAGTCCTACGCTGCTTGCGTCCGTGTGCACTTCTGTTTCGGCGTTTTCGTCGAAATGCACGAGTAATAAAGGTGTCTGCAGGCGTCGTTTCAGTTCCCCTAATGCTTCCTCCTGTGGGGTTTCCCACTTTAACTCGACGTCAGTCCTCGTAATGTTAGTGAGGTACTCGGCGATGTGGGCAAAGTTTTTGATGAAGCGCCTGTAATAGGCGCACAGGCCGAGAAATCGACGCACGGCCTTTTTGTTGGTGGGCATTTCCCAGGCGCCGAAGATGCTCATCGAAGCTTGAGCAAAACACGACGATGTCGTCTAAGTAAACGAGACAAGGCTGTCACTTCAATCCTGCCAGCACTGTGTTTATAACGCGTTGAAAAGTCACAGGTGCTGAGCAATGACTGAAGAGCATAATTTTGAACTTAAAAAGGCTGCTTCGTGTTATAAACGCCATTTTTTCTCGGTGTCTCTTGTCGTCTTCGGAGTCTATTATTCCGTCATCAGTGAGACTTTCGCCGCGAAGTTGAACAAAGTTAGGACCGCTTGGGAAAGCCCAGAAATCCGTACAGCCAGAGGTCACCTAGTAATACCAGCGGGAATCTGCACAGCCAGAGTGACCATTAACAGCCGCATTTATCCCGCCAGCTTCGTCGTACTGCAGCATTGCTCGAGAGATGTTATTCTTGGAATGGACTTTCTGAACCCCAATGGTGCGGTCATCGACCTGAGAGCAAGGTTGATAACACCATCCACAGAAAAAGCACTACCGCCACGCACACCATCAGGAAGTCGTGCCCTGAATGTGCTGGAAGAAGTCACCATCCCTCCTTGCTCAAGCGTCATAATTTCTGTCGGCACCCCAAAACCAAAAGACTTCGAAGGCGTCGTTGTAGGCAATCAGCACCTATTGCTCAATTGCAAATATGCAATGTTTGCATTGCAAGAGGAATCGCTGAGCTATGGGGAGAAAAATCAACAGTTATGCTCATGAATTTGAGCAACATCGACGAAATTATGAAAGTCATCAATGCTTTCACCCTCGCCGATACTACAGAACCTACTCCATAAAACGAAGCTTCTCACCCAGCTTTCGACATCAATCCGAGCCTTCTGAAGCATAAGCAAGAACAGCTTAAGGCCCCGCTCCTGCAATACAAGGACTGCTTTTCGTTGTCGTCGAAAATTCGCCAGACTGCAGTCGGGAAACATCACCTAATAACAGAGGAAAACGCCAGGCAACTACGGCAGAGCCCTTACAGAGTTTCGACGTGAGAACGCGAGGCCGTTAAAAGACAAGTCGACGAAATGCTACACGACGACATCATCCAACCGTCTAAGAGTGCTTGGGCATCACCCGTGGTGTTAGTGAAAAAGAAGGATGGAACCCTACGTTCCTGCGTCGATTATCGCTGCCTCAACAAAATCACAAAAAAAGATCTTAATCCTCTCCCATGGATAGACAGTGCCTTGGATCAACTCTACAACACGAAGTGCTTTCCGTCGATGGACCTCAAGACTGGCTAGTAAGGGCTCAGAGATCAGCCCTGAACAGAGCCGGTGTACTGCCCACAGTGCGGTGAGGCGCGGCAGACTGTCGATGGCGAACGATAAGGTCGTCGGTGTGTCGACTGCACTCCTGCAAGGTAGTCGGCGATGTCATGCGGTTGTTCACCCCGCTGTGGGCCCGGCGCGTTGATGTCGAAGCCCCGTAGGCCCATCTGTCGGTACTGGCAACGGTGGTAGGTGTGGCCGGCCTCACCGCTGTGGTAGCAGAGCGGGTGGTTGTTAGCAAACGTCGGTTTTTCTCGGCACAATGCGCTGACCCCCTGGCGAACGGTAGGAGGTCGGTGGTGGTGGTGGCAGCGGTGGCGTCTGGCGACGGAAGTGTGACAAGGCGGCGTTTTGGCGTGGGCGAGGAGGAGGGGCATGACGGCGAGATGCAGCAGCATAGCTCATGGCTGAGGCTGCGCTGGAAAAATTGCTGGACTTCCTGGCGTACAACGTCGGCGATCGAGTCAACGGGATGCTATGAGGCCGGCAACAATTTATGCAGCTCTTCCCGTACGATCGCTCAAATTGTTTCATGTATGTCGTCGGAGCCGAGGGTGTTAACAGCTGTGCTGTCTTGCATCAATCGGCGATCGTACTGGCGGGTACAAATTTCTAAAGTCTTCTCAATTGTCGTGGCCTCTGAGACAAACTCTTGAATGGTTTTTGGTGGGTTCTGCACCAGCTGAGCGAAGACGTCGTGCTTTACCTCTCGCATGAGCAAATGGACTTTCTACTCCTCGGACATGTCGGGGTCAGCGTGGCGAAAGGGGCGGCTCATTTCTTCCGTGAAAATGGTGACATTTTCATTGGGCAGCTACAACCGGGTCTCCAGCAACGCAGCGGCTTTCTCTTTGCGAGCGACGCTCAAGAACGTTTGCAGGAATACGCCGCAGAAAGAATCCCACATTTTAAAGGCCAGACTCCCGATTCTCGAACCAGGTCTTTGCCACGTCTTCCAGATAAAAGTAGACGCGTTGGAGCTTCTGTTTCACGTCCCAGTGGTTGAGGGCAGCCACCCAGTCGTAGGTCTCTAACCAGGTCTCTGGGACTTGAACGATGACCCATGAGAAATAGATGGTTGCCTTGGCTGCTGCATCACAATAGCGGGCTGTGGCGCAGCAGTTGCCACCGTTGCCGCGGCCCAGGTCATGGCCCTGATCTTCCAAGCCTTGCCTTGCAGAGGCCCATACTCCCGAGGCAAACCCTGTTGCCTACGGCTTGTTCAGTGCTCTTGGCTAGCGTCTGTGTCTTCTTTGCGGCGTGGGCAGGGTTCACGGCTTGACGGGAGTGTCCAGTACATGAATGAAGCAGCACCTTCACTAGATGTCACGGGGTCGTGATGTGAACGAAGGGAGCAGAATCCAGGTTGAAGAAGATACTGTTTATTCGAGCTGAACTTGTGTCCACGCAAAAAGAAAGTAAGACAGTGGCACTGATAGCAGCGAACCAAGCGTTGGCCGACGATCAACTGACAAGCAATGATTCGTGTCGGCATTTATACCCTTGCGATTGAATATTCTAGTGTTATCGCTAGTGGCAACATAGGTTCCCGAATAATCTGTGACGTTCACGAAGTGGGTGTAACCTTAACAAAACGATCTACTAAAGCCTCGAAGCTTCTCGAACATTATAGGCGCGGTTTGCGCTGAACGTAGTGTAACTGGGTGATAACAAAACTTGAGGAAAGTGGCATATTATATATATATATATATATATATACATATATATATAAAAAAGAAGGTGAAAAAGAACGTATATATATATATATATATATATATATATATGAAAAAGAAGGCCCTGACTTTTGACCTCCATGGTAGTGCCGGTGGGAGATTTCTCCTGTGCATTGTTGAACAATGAAAGTTCGAGGCGTACGTGTTAACGAAAAGCGGACTGCGTGTTTCTGCGTCCGCTCGGCATCATCTGCCTCTCATTGCCCATTAATTGTGATTGGCATGTTCCAGTAGAAAACACGAGTCCATCACTGCGTGCTTTGCGCCTCTCCAGGTTTCTTGCGTAACACCGCGATGAGCCCCCGCGTTCATACCACCGCCAGCGTAAGCGTTAGGGCCCGCTGCTTCGAATCTATACATGGTTCCCTTTAGCGAGAGATGGTGCAATTTTTAAACTTCACTTTCCTCATCATAATGAAGAGGCAGCATGCACTCGTGAGGAACGATGCATTGATCAAGGCAAGTAATAACCACCAATTAAGATTAAATTTGTGCTTGCCTTGGTGTTTGCTTTTCATCACAATAAGTGCTTCCACCTCTCAAGACAATAAAATGCGTCTGCACCTTTCATTAAAATTCTGTGTCGGATCCGTACACATATTCACTAATCATTCCATTTCACAGAGCGGAACGGCTGGCAAATTTATTCACATAGGCATGACTCACTCTTTATGCTCTCAGCTGCAGAGATTGCAGGTTCTGTAGTTACAAGGGATTGCTACCACTTGGGTACATTCCAGACACCAAGATGGCAGTACAGCCCACTAGTGCTACATAAAATCAGTAAACAATCATGAATTCACAACTTATGACTAGGGAGATGATTCACGCTAACTCATGCAAATCAAAATAAGGCACTAAGAGAGCCATACAGCAGCAGCGTTATGGCATGTTGCTTACCTCCATGGCATTGATGAGCATCCGGGTGAGTCGAAAAGGAATTTTCTCTGGAAACTTCTCACGTGTCATGGCAACTTCAAAGCAGTCTCCAAAGTCTATGTGCAGAATCTTTCCACTCAACCGGTCCAACATTAAGTTGGAAGGATGCCTGACAAAAAGGAGAAGAAAATTTGAAAACGCAGAACTCTATATAAGCTAAGAATAGTTGAAACGTACTTAGTTGAACCCAGATAGGCTCAAACCTAATTATAACAAAGTTGCAACTTATACCAATATAAGTTAAGTTTGTTACATCCAAAAATTTGTTAAAAGGCACATTTCTAACACTAAATATTGTCATGTACAAGAAAAACACCCGTTCAACAAGCCCCACTTACCTCCTCTTCGTTCACAAGGACATGCGGGACGACATACAATTCGCGTGTTATGACAAGCCCACATATGATCATCTAGGTTACTCGCAAACACTCGCCAAAGTAAGCGAGACGTACTACTGGCCTGGATTTTTGCCAAGCGTGAAGCAGTACGTTAAAAGCTGTCGTGAATGCCAGCGTCGAAAGTCGCCACCAAGCAAGTCGGCTGGATTACTTCAACCAATAGACCACGATCTGGCGAGCCAGCTTAACCGAAGCGCTTTATTGTTGTAATAAGGTGGGCGTCCGAGTGGTTATGTCTGCCCCTGAAAAACTGTCCAGAATATGTCACCAAACTTGTCCTGTTTCAAAAGAAAAGAAAGGTTGCCAAATTAAGCATCGCAATAAATATGTTGAGTGTGCACAGTCGGTTGTTTACAGAGTGCCCTTGTCATGTGGTCTTGTTTATGTGGGAACAACTGAAAGATGCATTAATGAAAGGCTAAAAGAGCACCACAATAAAGTGCAGAAGGGTACCGATGGTCACTTGGCGATCCACTGTAAGGAGTGCGGTTGTGTGCCTTATTTCGATAACACGTGCGTGCTGTATGGGGACAGAGATTTGTTAACCCGTTTGATAGTAGAAGCGGTTGAAATGACACGTGATGATTTTGTTTGTGTTAGTGCACCCTCTATCTTGCTCACGCGGAAAGAACTATGTTTTTTGGATGGAGTGATAGACAATAACGTATAGTAATGTACGGGACTGGCACGTGTGCTTTTTGATGTCTACCATTTTTTATTCTTCTTCTCTTTTTCACCCCTTTTATAAACTCTGACGTTTGCAATAAACGTTTAGTTGAAGTTAAGCGCTTGTGTTGTGTGTTCTTTGTAATAGTGGCTGCGCTTCCTAGCAAGAAGGTTGATGATGTAGTCGTTTTTTCTGAAACATTCCAGCAACATCTTCACCGTCTCAGGAGTGTGCTGGAGGCTATTCGATCAGCAGATCCTACACTCAAACCAGAAAAATGTCACTTTGGTTATGAAGAGCTCAAGTTTCTCGGCCATGTAGTGAATGCGAGAAGAGTTTGACCTGATTCCGACAAGCTTACCGCTGTAGCCACCTACTACTGACAAAAAGGCTGTTCAGCGCTTTTTGGGCTTGCGCGCCTATTATTGACGATTCACTAGAGGGTTTTTAAAGATAGTGAAATTCTTGACCCGCCTTGCACGAGATGACACACCGGTATGGGCTATCGAGCAACAGGCTGCTTTTCCCAAACTGCGACAGCAGATTTAGTCAGCACCTGTTGGGCATTTTGACGATGACGCTGACACAGAGGCTCATACTGACGCCAGTAACATCGGTCTCAGCGCAATGCTCGTCCAGGATCAACACGGCAAAGAACGAGTAATAGCCTATCCCAGCCGCTCACTGTCCCGTACCAAGGTGAATTACACGACAACAGAAAAAGAGTGCCTTGCAGTAGTATGGGCGATCACAAAGCTTCGCCCATACCTCTATGGTCGTCCATTCAAAGTGGTGACGGACCACCATGCCCTCTGCTGGTTGGTGAACATACGTGACCCCTCAGAAAGACTGGCCCGATGAAGCTCGCCTATACAGAAATTTAATGTGAGCATTGTCTATAAGTCTGGAGAGAAGCACAGAGACGCTGATACACGGTCGCGTGCACCCGTACATTTAGTCAGTCAGGAAGAAGAGAACGATAATGGTTTCCTGGGCGCCCTTGGCTCATCAGACTTGAGCATATGGCAGCGAGAGGATGAAGAGATTAGACCACTCATTGACTATTTATAGGGTCGTAGCGCCATTATACTTTGCCACCTATCTCGCGTCGTGATGTCTTTCTGCCTCCGAGATAATGTCCTGGACAAAAAAAAAAAAAAAAAGCCAATTCTACAAGCCACGCTCACCTCCTCGTCGTTCTGAAGGACATGCGGGATGACATCCTCTCTGCATGTCATGACGAGCCCACATCTGGTCATCTAGGTTACTGGCGAACACCGCCAGAGTAAGCAAGACGTACTACTGGCCTGGACTTTCAGCAAGCGTGAAGCAGTACGTCAAAAGCTGTCATGAATGCCAGCGTTGAAAGTCGCCACCAAGCAAGCTGGCTGGATCACTTTAACCAATTGACCTCGGTCTAGCAAGCATGCCTAACCGACGTGCTTCGTAAAAGTCCTGTTACTCAGACCTCAATAAACCTTCTGTAGACCCCTGGAGCGATGTGACAATATGTTACAAGACTGTTCTTCCTTTACTTCGTTAAAATCAATATTTTGTTATACATATCTGGGTTCGTTATATCGAGGTTTCAGTGTATATTGAACTCTAGTTACGGTAGCACTACAAAGGGGCAGGAAAAAAACAAGAAGGAAAGGATGAGTGCATTGTCTTCTTTCGTCCTTGTCTGTTTTTAGCACTGCAGTAATCTGAAAATATACACCAACATGTCTAACTTGCCACTTCAATATCGAAGCCAGATACTATATAGAACAGTTTTCTGTGTCAGATAGCTGCACCACTCCTTTAAAATAGCACATAAACGTGTAGCACTATACAATGGGTAAATCAAACTCTTCACAATCGATACATCCTTTTCACAATCACAATCTATTTCCTTCACAATCGATTTCCTCATAACAATCAATACATCTAATGCTGCCTTATCAGCTATAACTCCTTCGGGCACCCTACCCACATATGCAGATGCAACTTGTTTTTGCTAGTTCTGCCAACTAGCTGCACATTGAACGAATTGAACCTATTGCTTGCATGATTGACGCAGCGCTAGAGACGAAGACGAAAAGAACACAGAGTGCAAAGGATGACCGCTGTCTCGCGAATGAAAGATTTAGAAAAATCGGAACGGGAAAACAATGCAGGGCATAGTAGACATGCGCATAAGTGAGACAGTAAAGCAAATCATTAAGCAACAACATGGGTGCATCCTTGAAAAAAATTTTAAAAACATGTCACCTGATGGTACCAAGCAGATAAGCAAACTCCTTATCTCTAAAAAAAAAAACAATGCATGGCTCACACATACATCTCCAATGTTTTAATGTAAAAAGCTTCGATAATTTTACAATTTCTTACTGTGCCTAGAAAGCACTTTCATGTCTCCGAATGCCGCAGAGCCCTCTCATTGAGAAAAAAGTGAAGAGCAGTGAAGAGAAAACTGACGGCTGTGAAGTTAAACACACATCCAATTATGTACCTTGTGAGCGCAGGGTTGTATACCAAATACACTTACTTGCTGCAAATCGTACGTGGGACAAAGCAGCAGATGTACAATGGTCTGTTAGAATAATATCCAACCTTTGGTGGAAGAAGAAAAAACTGGCATAATTGGAGCGTTGGAAACCTAACCCCCTCAAAGTAGTCCCCTTGGGACTCCACACACATCTCC
Organism: Rhipicephalus microplus; assembly: GCF_043290135.1. Classification (NCBI taxonomy): domain Eukaryota; kingdom Metazoa; phylum Arthropoda; class Arachnida; order Ixodida; family Ixodidae; genus Rhipicephalus; species Rhipicephalus microplus. The sequence goes on along the minus strand of NC_134702.1, from coordinate 5,130,264 downwards.
CAGCAATGCTGCCATTATAGGAAGCATGCTGAGAAGGCCTCCTTCAGAATGGAATTTAGCTCAGCTGTCGTTGCAGCCATAACGTCCTCCCTTGTCTCAAAAATAGGTCTCCTTTCAATGTCCTTTTGAGTTTAGAAAACAGCCAGGAGTCGCAGAGGGCCATATCAGGTGAGTAACCAGCCTGTTGAACTACCGGAGTCTGACTTTTCATCAAAAACGTCTGAACCAAGAGTAAGGAATGTGCAGGAGCATTGTTGTGATGGACGCGCCAATTTCCTGCTGCAACAACTCAGGTCTCTTATGCCACACAGCATCACGCAGGCGACAAAGGGCATCTCTGTAGCGCTCTTTGGTGATTGCTTGACCCTCTGGTGCGTACTCGTGATGACGTGCCACACCGCAAGAGTCAGAGAAAGCACTCGGCATTACTTTGACGTTGCTGTGCACTTGGCGGGCCTTCTGTGGTCTTGTTGACGTGAAATGCTTCCACTGTGACGACTGGAATTTGGCTTCCGGGTCGTACCTGTACACCCAAGACTCGTCACCAGTGATAATGGTGTTCATGAAGTTAGGGTCACTGCTTGTGAAATCCAGCATGTCCTGTGAGACTTCAACACAAAGTTGCTTATACTCCACTGTGAGCAGTTTCAGCATGAATTTCGCCGCAACTCTCTTCATCGCCAAATCTTCAGTCATAATGTAATGTGCAGAGAAAGTGCTGATGCCCACCTTTTCCGCAATTTCCCAGATAGTCACTCGACGGTTTTGTATCACCGCAGCATTCACTTCGGCAATGACCTAATCACTTCGGCATGTTGATGGCCGACCGGAACGTGGCTTGCTCTCCACAGATGTGCGGCCATCATTAGACCAGTTATACAACTCCTCAATCTGTGTGTGGCTCATAGTGTCGTCATCAAAAGCTGTCTTCATCTTCCCAATGGTTTCTACTTGACTGTCGCGCAGTTTCTGTCAAAATTTTACGCAGTAGCGCTGCTCCAGTAGCTCCGTCATTTTCCTTGCAATGAAAAACCGACGACAGCACTGTGCACTACCTCACTCAGACATCTCAGCAACTCAGATACCTCAGCGACTGACGCTATTGGCAGGTGAGAAAAAATTCACGCATGCGCACGAAGGTTCAAGGCCGGCTGATGCAAGCGCACTTGTTTCAAGATCGTCAGGTTGGTTGGTTGGGTGCAAAACTTTATTGTGGTCCTGCAAGGTGCTCGTCAGCACGCAGTGGGCGACTTCCACGTCGAGACCGTAAGGCCAAGCCTATTGGTCGCTCCACGTGCCTACTGGTAGGCCCAAAGTTGGTCGGCCAGGAGGGAGCTGCGTAGGGCCACTTCCCACCTGATGAAGTAGTGTGGGGGTTAGTGTACATTGCCTTGCACTCCCAGAGCTTATGCGCCAGCGTTGCTACGTCCACAAACACGGGACAAGCGTCATTGGGGAACACGTCAGGATAAATAGCATGAAGAGATCTCAGGTTAGGGTACATGTCGGTCTGCAGTTGTCTAAGCGTAAGGGCCTGGGCCTACTAAGTTTTGGATGAGGGAGCGCATATAGTCTTTGCGCGAGGTAAAAATGTTTTGTTATTTTGCTGTACGTGGCAGGCAAGTCCCGGTTTTCCGCAACCCCGTTGGCCTCGAATCGTTGCCCGGAACCGGAGCAGTCATTTAGCGCGCACGCGGTCTTGTGGGCAGCCTTGTTGAGGTTGGGGGGGGGGGCGCCTTGGACCTGCCCAACATGTGCCAGATCAGTACGTGATGCTTGATACCATCGCGGCTGCCGCTCTAGAGCATGCGCAGGGCTTTCTTGGAGACAATGCCGTGCTCGAAAGCGCGAATGGCTGACCTAGAGTCACTATAGATGACCTTCTTTTCACCATCCAGGATGGCCACGGCGATGGCCACTTGATCGGCAATCATCGGATCCTCAGTGTGAACCGATGCGCAGTTGGCGATTTGCTGTTTGGAATCGATGACGACTACGGAGAAGGCGCGGTTCCCGCGGTACGCCGCTGTGTCGACAAAGCTGATGCCGTGCTCCTCACTGTGGATCTTCTTGAGACGAGTGGCAGCTCTAGCCCGTTGCCTACCATGATTGCGCTAGGAATAGACATTCCTCAGTACCGGTGCCACAGTGATGAGATCACGAATCTCTTGGGGCACCTGTTTCATCTTCTCGCCCACTTTATCCGGAGAGTGACCGAGCTCTCGGAGTATATGTCTGCCGGTCTGGGAGCTCGAAAGGCGTGCGAGCTCGGTCCGCTCCTGTGCTTCGGCAATCTCCTCCAATGTATTGTGTACTCCGAGCTGGAGCAGGCGCTCGGTGCGCGTCCTGATCGGGATACCGATGGCCCGCTTGGTAATCTTTCTGAGCAGGATGTTGATCTTGTCACGCTCAGCACGCTTCCAATTGTGCATGGCCGCAACATATGAAAAGTGGCAGAGCACAAAGGCACTGAACAGGCGGATTAGGTTGTTTCCTTGAGGCCTCGGTGGCGGTTGGCCACGCGCCGAACCAGCCGAACAGCGTTATTCGTCTTGGCGACGAGCTTAAGTATAGTCTTGCCATTGGGACCATTGGACTCGATGGTCATGCCAAGGACCCGAATGGAGTCGACTCTGGGTATTGCACCACCGTCTTTGATGTAGAGCTTCATATCACTCTTCGAGATCGGCAGCCAGTTTTTGGGTTGAGCCCTCCTCTAGTGGGTTGGTAGAGGAGGAGCTTAGATTTGTCTGGGGAACACCTCGGGCCTGTGGGACGGAGGTAACTGAATTGAATTGAAAGTTTATTTGCCCTGAAAAACAACTTACAGGAGCAGGAGCAGAGACTAAAGGCTATACAGCCTGACAAAGGGCCTCTGCTCCTAAATACAGTTTGGCATGCAGGTCACAGAGCATCTGCATGTCAAACAAATATTTTGAATATATTATTGCACAAAATCACAAGGAACATTGGCATAGTCTTACTACGCAGTGTGAAATAAACGCAAAAGAAAAAAAAGAAATTCATCATAAAGCAACATTTCAGTAGACCTGAAAATACAACAGCACAACATGAAACAACAGTACAGCATCAAAATACAAAATGAGATCCTCGTAGCATATTGCAAAATATTAGAAATCAAAGATATAAAAAGACAAGATATTAGAAATCAAACAAACTTTAGATAGCCTACTCAATATCATAACGCATCAGCGTAGTTTTGATAATGGTGTTAGAAAGTGTAGAATCGTGAACTAGAAGACCTTGTAGATGATTTAACATTGTAGGTATTTGGTATTGAACGTGTTGTTTGCCATAATTTGTCCTAAGTCCTAATTTTCCATGGTGTCTATGGCCTCCTGCAGGAAGCACTCGACTTGCCCGTCACTGCCACCCGAGCACCAAATGGTAATTTCATCTGCTTAAATTGTGTGGCGAAAGCCCTCGATACACGAGAGCCTCTTCGACAACCTGACCATGACAAGGTTGAACAGGGTGGGCGATTTCACTGACCCCTGCGGCGTGCCGCGCGAGCCCAACTCGATCTCCTCGGAGATGAGGTCTCCCACTCTCAAAAACTCGCTGCCGCTAAAGAAAACAAACTTACAAAACAGCTAAAAAACATGGACAACCATGTCCATCTAGCAGATAATAAAGTAAGCGAAAGGCAAACACAAAATATTGTGCTGCCATCTGTGAAACAATGTCAAAAATAAACATTTTCTAGGCGGCCGGTGATTCGCCGGTTAAAGCGATTTTGGTCTCGCCAAACTGGCCAGTGGACCGCCGGCTGCGGAAGCCAATGGGTTAATTAAAAATGCGAACGTGTTGGTGCTAAGTGATTTTCTTTACTGTCTTATTCATGCGCACATCTGCTATGCTCGGCGATGTTTTCCTGTTTCAGTTTTTCGAAATGAATCTTTCACTTGTGCCGCAGCACTTGTCATGTGCACTGTGTGTTCCTTTCGGCTTCATATCTAGCACTGCATAAATCATGCAAGCAATCCAACTAGCCCAACTTACCACACTACTGAACCTACTGGGTGGTGAAAATGTGCCTTTACTTGACTTTCGTGTGCTGCATATGGATGCAGCGAATCATTTTGGTGAAGATGTTTGATGGGTTGTTCAAATAATATCCCGTGTTCGCTTGAAACTAATACAGCCAAACACAAATCATGCAAGCATTTTCATCCTGAAAGAAACAGGGTATGCTAACATGGACACAAGCAGGAAGCCATGACACCCAGAGGTGCAACAGAGAAAATAGAATTTGGAGCAATTTTTGGAGCAGAAAAATGTTAATTTTGAAGCGCTAAAATGCAAATTTGAAGCAGGTTACAGGAAAAAAAAAAAACACTCATTTTTTATCATGAGAAACTAAATTTAGAGGAGTGTGAAAAAAAATATTACATTTAGAAAAAAATATGCTCAAACCATTCAACATCCCCTAAATCGTGCCAAGTGAATATCTGGACTGCTATTTCAATAAAAGTAGCATTTTGAACCACCCCACTGACTATAATAACTACTGTACTGTTTCCAACATAAATATATAATTGAGTAATAGATTACTAGTGGAGAAAAAATTGCACCTCTTTATTATTTGATATTCGATTGATATTCGAAGCTATGTATTTGTATTCAATTCATATTCAGAAATTTAAAAATTCGCACACCCACCCCTAGAACCTATCTACCTGGCACGTGTGGTAGTCCACATGAAAGGTAACTGTCAAAACATTCGATTTAATGTTTATGCAAGTTAATTGACAGTTGGCTAATGCATGCACTACCACTGTTACCAATATGCCATGCCTCAATCATCAGATGTGCATTGTCATTCCTATGCCAATACAAACTTCTCATTCATCAAATTTCAGTGCGCACTTTTGCCCTCGACAATGTAAAGAAAAATCAGAAGGCTAGCCTCCAGTCAGCATTCGTGATGTCCTGGCTTCTTTTAACATCGATTGTTTGCGCACCCTGTTTTTTTTAGAATAAATACGTAGCTACTAGTTCTGCTCTCTGTAATTCTAAGCATTTTGAGAGACATTTTGTTTCATGCAACATGAAACACCACTGATTTCAGAATAAATAAAACTTTACTTGCATGCTGATTACAATTAATTACTGAAACTTGCACAACACAGGATGTTACATCCTTTTTTTCTTTCTTCAAGTATATTATAAAGTACATTGAAATTCGCATATACGTTTTATACATTTTCAGGCAGTCCTTCCCAATTGCTTGTAATGCGAATTATCATAAAATTGTCACGATAGTACACTTTAAAAACAAATAAAAACAACAGAGAAAGGAAATCTAAATCAGATGGTGCCAATAGTGCATTATGTATTTGCTTGAAATTATATTTTTGATTTCCTTACAGCAGCTCACCATCTTTCGAAATGGCACTTTACACTTCAACAGAACTGAAAAATGAACACAAAGCATACTGAACAAAAAAAAAGTCCTTGACTGAATTGGCAGCTGTACACAAAAATCATTTTTAAAGCATCCTGCACTTAATGCACAGAAAGGTATAACCCATGTCCTTTTGCATACCTCACTCAAGTCCTAAGTCACTGAAAATAAAATGTCTCGATATCTATATGCTTATGAAACTATTGTTACGAAACCATTCACTTTCAGCAATACTGCTAGTTCTGGCCTATGCATTCAAACTATGATGCTACTTTTTTTTTAATCCGTAAGGTTGCTTCCTAATGGGGTGACTCGAATACCACATTTCAAATAGAAATGCACCTCAAAAGAATAGCACCTCAGTATAGTGAATGCACCAAATAAATCTAAGTTGTTTCTTTGTTATCCACATGACAATATATAAGCTCATATTAAGTACAAATGAGGTGTGTGCATGTCAAACGCATTTTGTTATAATGCTTTTCAAGTGTATGTTTCGATGCATGTTTTTGCAACAGTGCTCTATACCCATGTTTACGACAAATTACTTCTATTTAGGAAAAGAGACCAGAGTCTTTCTTTTTTTAAATGGACACTTAAAAGCCGTATTCTTAAAGCGATGGCACAAAAAAAATCGTGTACATGCTGATTCATACCATGAAAGCCAAGAGGAATGGTATGGTAACGTTTCCAATAATTTGCATATCTAAAACATGACAACCTTGATCTAACAGCATTTTCAGCAACATGTAAGATATGTTAAGATTTAATTGCCATTATAGCAAGACATCTATTCTTTCACATAATCATAACAAATATCATTTCCATGACACAGTTTCGACTGACCTGTCTCCAAGTCCAAGTACGTAGCCGACCATGGACATGACAGCCAATGACCTTGTGTAGTTGGTGCGCCGATCAAACCACACCTGGATGCATCAACAGACCACTTTTGTCACAGTTAGGTGGGCGAGTTGGTTTGGATTCACAGTAAAGTAAAAGGGGGCAGCGCAAGCACATATAACGAGGACGAGATGAAGATAGGCCGTGAGCTGTACTCACAAGTGAACCAAACTAAATTTGCGAGTACAGCGCATGACTTGTCTTCATCTAGTCAATTGTAGGAGTTCTAGCAGTGCCCCCTCTTACTTTATCACTTTTGTCATGGGTCATGAGGGCTGCTAAATGCAGTCTCAACAGAATCATTGGCTGAATAACACACGAGGACAAGTCGACAACATGTCAACACATCAGTGAAATACCACCCTTTGTCCGCACAATTGTTTCACTGCTTGTTCATATGGTTAAAAAATGATGATGTATTTGCCACCGTGCAGCCAGTGCAGGAAGCCGCGATGTAAACATTCCTGTGCTGCATCGAACAATGGCGCCGATCAGTTAACTGGCCATCTCCAACATGTCTGGACGCAGAGCGCAGCACATAAATCTGGTGGTCGTAGTCGTCCGAGCTGCTAGCTTCAAGGCATGCATTCATCTGTGAGCTGCTGTAACAACAGCAATGACGTTTCCTCCGCCTTCACTAGCCTCCACCTTTTTGACATGGTGCATTTATGGCTTCGTAGATGTGAACTCGCCGCAAACGCTCAAAAACGCCACAAACAACACACGTTTGTGAAGTATTACGCATCCGGTGATGTCTCTTTTCGTAATTTGCGATCACGCTTTCATCTGCCACCAACCACGTGAACTGTCCTCTTGGCCAGATCGCACTATGCCTTCACTTTGAAGTCAGAGCAGCCAGGAGTGCCCACAGTCAAGAGTTTGTTGTTCCAAAGGAGGCAATTGAAGGTAGTCCGAGCACTCGAATTCTACAAACTTAAAGCGCGACCATTTTTCAGAGCGCTCCAAAGTGCTCATGAACGCTCAACCGAATACGTCATAAGAGAAATTTCATCATGATTCAAAGTCATCAGCCTTTGAATGAACTGATGAGTATAGTCATCATAATTTAGAGAAATTAAATAATAATTTATAGAAACTAAATATTATTGTTCTTGTCAAGGAGGAAAACTTGTCACACAGTGAACCTATGCCGAATATAACTGTCCCGTTGCATGTAGCAGCCATTCCAGATGGTAGATGGACACAAATGTTTGTGTTGTGCCATTTATGTCTCCTCTTTCATTATATCACCTTCTGAGAACCGTGAATATAACATTGCTAGTTTCCACGATGGAATGAAAGTAAGTCTTTTGATGACTCCTCATCAGACAACAGCTCTGTGAGAGAAATAGGAGCTGACATTTTCTTATCTGAGGAGTATGATGACTTTTAGGCTGTGCCATCAAACCTCCTTAAAGCTTTTTTTTTTTTAGCCCCTTTGGGAAATAAAGGTTCTACGTTGAATTCGAAATAATAGTATCATGTTATTAGGAGTAAGAAAGAAAGCTGCACAAAGTGAGCGAAAAAGAATTCAAGTGAATTTACTAAATTTTTCTTTGTTCACAGTTGTGAAAAGATTAAACAGGTGACTTGACCCTAAACAATGTAGGTGTGTAAGCCGACCCATGAGAAATCAAAGACCAACCTCTGAGCTGGGGCTCTTCAGCCAGAGTAGCTTGGCTAGGTCATCCCCATTGGTGTGTTCAAGAGCGTGCTCAAAGACCTCCACCTTTTGCATGAGAGTCAGGTGATCATAGTCTGGTGCCATCTGGTTAATAAGCATGCGAAAAAGAAATTTCAGCATATTTACATCTGCTTATATACACCTCTTTGCAAACTTTGCAGAATAGTAGAAACAGTGCAAGCTGAATCAGAACGTCATCAAAAAAAAAAAATGAACGCATGTAACCAAGTGACACTTTCGTGATAAAGATCAACAAACAGATATAGTGCAAAAACTTTGCTGAACGCACAAGAGAACTCAACCAATCTGCAGCATGTACTTTCAAAGTACATATATTTTAGAGGGCCACTTAAAGCATAACGGCAGTATTGCATACTAGGAATGGCTTCCTCTCGTTTCATTCCTACAGGTGTGTTGGAAACTGCAAAGCACAGGACAAAAAAATGGGCAATGCCCAGGTCAGCATTTTTTCTCATTTCAGTTCTTCGAAAGCATTGGCCAATGCTGCCAGTTCACATCTGCGCAGCACCTCGTTTCAGCCACGCTACACAGTGCAGCCGATGAAACAACACAATAGCTTATTAGTAGAGCTGTGCAAATAGCAAGATCTTGGGTGCGGAGTGAATTCGAATAATGAAGTGAGAGTGAAAATCAAATCGAATATTTCTAAAATATTTTTAAAATATTCTTTTCTATATTCCAAAGCAAAATTGCAGGAAAAAAGGTTAGATATGATTCTAAAGCTTATCGTGTGAAGTAACAACATGAGAAAGTTTCTTTTCACTATAGTTGTGTTATCAAGAATGAGGCAATGCAGAGTCAGAATTGTATTTATGTAGATGATTTGCTGTAATTTTGTAATTAAAGAGTTGCAGACAACACTTTACATGTGAAAGGCAAAGATGCTATTTCCTCAGCCTTTCCTTTTTCAACTTCTGTAGGATAAAGGTGTGCCTCGTACACATCAATATATAAAAAAATCTGAATGCTAGACATCTGTAAAACTTTTTGGACTCCTTGCCCAAATCTTAGGTCCAAAACAGAATTATTTGAGCCCCGACTGTCACATCCACCATCTCCATGTTAGAACCAGCATTTTATTGAGTCAATACACTTGCAGTTATATCTGCAATACGAGAGGTTAATGAGGAGAAGCGCATTGAAAATCTGAAGGGGCCACTTTCGATTGGACGTTTACTATATTTGTCCTTTGGAAGTTTGAATAGTTTGAATAGTAACATTCTAGTGCCAATCGAATAGCAAACACTCTTAAAAAAATATTAGAAATTTTAAATATTCGCGCGCCATTACGCTCCTGCTCATGCATGCGGACTCACTGAGCTATGTGAGTACCCGATGATGACCATGCCGGCTTTATCAATGAACAGTGGCCAAATCCAGATGGTATATTTTGAAGCTACTTCAGTTAGCTTAGTCTTAGATGTTCAAACAAAGCAGGCACCATTTTTGAAAGAGCACTGCATGCTGCGTCACATGTGCACAGATAAAGCATTTGCCACACTCATCCAACAGACACTTGAATAGTGAATATCAACCAATTTTCCTGTAGTTTTCAGGCTGAGGGTGTAAAGTTCTCATTTGACTATGAGTTAGAAACGATGCTATCATCATGAATGTTCACGTGCTCAAGATAACAGCTGATATCTGTTGGGCCTGCTGCTTGCTCCAATTTGCTGCATAGCAGATGATAACATTGCAAAGGAAACTGCAGAAAATTCCTGGCTACGTTCGACAAAATATTGTAATTTCCCTACTGTATGCAGTACAATAATATAGCTGGCTTGCACGTTTGTGGAACGCTCATGTACAGATCAGCAGCATTTCCTTAATGGGACACTAAAAAAAACAATGACTAGGTTTAATTTGACGAACTGAGCTCTAATGCCATGTTTCACAATCATAAGCTCTTCAGCACTTCCATTTTAAAATTTTGCACCGAAATCTCCACACATGACATCGAAAATTTCAAATGTAGTTTTCATATTTTCGTGACATTGGTTCGATGAAATTTTCTGAAACTTCGTATGCTAGGTCATGACATCCACAGATGACACTGTACTGCATTTTTATCAATTAGAAGCTATGTGTGATCCAGTAAATGCCTTCAAAAATTGATGATGTCACAGAGTTTCGTGCGGGAAACTGAAGGTGGCATCTACACCCGCTGTTTCTTTTTACGCGTTTTCTCGCTTACCAGGTGTCGTGCCGCAGTAAGGGTGGTGTTTTCGGGATAGTGAAATTGTACTTTACTGATACGCGAAAATTTAGTGTCCCTTTATATGCTCAAAAAAGTTTTAGTACACATTTCACTCCTTAAAGGCCATTCTTTTTTGTGAATGAACACTGTTCTAATGGGACAATTTTTCATGGCATGAAGTATGTTTCTGTAACTTGCTTAAAGAAGCACTGAAACAAAATTTTTTACCTTTTTTTTTGTTGTCGCAATAGATAGCTTATGACCCACTTATCACAGCTGGAATCCTCGTTTGCACGAGTACAGGATGATTCCTATTTAGAGACGTTTTTAGAGTGCCCAGACCCAGTTTTTTTTAAAGAAATACACTTTTTTAGTGCGCAGGGAAGGTTTATAGGAAGAAGACAGATAGGACTTTCTAAAAACGTTCCCTGTGCCCTAAGAAAGTGCATTTATTATAAAAATGCATTACCAACCAGCCCAAGTAGCCACTCTTTTGCAGTCTCAGTTCCAGTTTCAAAGAGCATCGAGCTAGGCAAAAGAAGTTTTTGAGGCACGATAAACACAGCTGGCCATGTGACCACGCAAAACTGTGACTTCATGCAAGAGTGCAGCATTCATGTCAAGCACAGCCAGCAAACGCAAAGGTGCAGGCATAGAGGAGCAAATCAAAGAGAGCGCAAGTGGAAGGCGCATGCCAGCCAACATAAACTCGTGGCATAGGTTTGTTGACATTGCCCCTGTGTTGATGTCGGCGTCGCAAGGGGCTCCGGATCTCACTCAGTTGCGCAACATGCATTTTAATATTGATTTAAAATGTGTTCTAGGCTATATTGGCCCTTGATAGCTCGTAGATGTGTATGTCTCCACATAAATATATCTCACTCAATATCTTACTTTTGAAATTTTGTGTTAGTGCTCCTCTAAAAGAAAACATTGCATTTAAAAAAATCTTTTTTATTTCTTGATTAATTTTGACTGAGGTTGGTGAGTTTTGTATACAGTTGACCCCGGATATATCAAGCTCGGCTATATCGAATTACTGGCTATATCGAACAGTTGAGAAATCCCCTTGAATTTCCCATGCTAAAGTATGGGACCGGTGCACCCGTATATTGAACTCTCACACAGCGGGACATCCGCTATATCGAACGCTGCGCCGTGCCGTAGCCCAGAAAGTGCATTTTTCCTAGCATATACTGATTCATTTTTGGCCGCGTTTTAACAAGTTCTGATCCCTTTGTGTGCACAGGTTATTGCATCACACTGATCTGGTTCGTTGCATGACGCTTATGAGTGCATCGATACGTTGATGCGCAACCTGCAGGTCTTAATGCATGGGCGTAGTGTTATTAAAAAAGAATGTTGCTGAGGACACCAAAGTAAGAATGTGAAGTGACTCGGCAATTAAATTGCAATATTTGCATTTCTTTCCTTGTTTGTTAGCGCACAATGGCATGGGAAAAGGGGGCATGCAAGCTTGAAAAGCATGGCCTTTGAGATGTGCAACCTCGTGACGTATTTTTAGTGTTCTCGGTTTTAAAATGCATGTCTCAGAGGCTACCCTTTTTCTAGCTTTTCGCATCAAAATAGCGGCTGTCAGCTATAAAGCCACAAGTGATATTGACATGACCAACATGCCAACTCTGGAAACTCGACGTTGCCTTTTGCGCTTTCTGGAATTGTGAACTCCTGGCCTCGTTCCTGATAGATCCTCGTTCGGGAGTTGAACTGAACGTCGACCCGCACGTAGCGATAAAAATTATCACTGGTGATGGGAGCGACGTCAAGTAAAACACCGTTGTAACTTTCCTTGTGGGCCAGGTTACAACTTCCATTGTGCCTTGACCGCTGGCGTACAGTGGCGCGGTGAATTTGCGACTCATCGGCATTTCAGGGCACAATCTTGAACAGTGAGCGACTTATCGGTGCAGATGACAACGTAGCTGTTCCCAACAGTATCAATGGTGATATCATGGCTGCCATGTCCGGTGCTGCAGAAGTGTACCCGTGTGGTTGTGATTATGCCAACGACATCACTGCCACCGTTAACCAACCTTTTGCCGCACTACAAAGCTTGCGTCAGTGTTCTGTTTCAGTCAACGCTAGTGAGACCGAATGAGCTGAATTTACTTATGTCAAAAGCCTCTGATGTTGAGGATAACTAAAACGTGACGGTGCACAAGAAGCAAGGCAAGTTTAGGGGCCGTTTTCATGCGAATAAAGTGCAGTAACTTGCAGTTCACACCTTGTTTTTCATTACACTGTAAGGAAATCATTATGCTAGCGCTTGTAACGATTTCAAATGCTTTAATTAGGGCCCTAAAAATGATTATTTTGCATATTGAAGTATCGATATATTGAGCTATTCAGCGATCCCCTTCGAGTTTGATATATTCCGGGTCGATTGTATTTGTGTGCCGATTTCATAATGTAATTACTTTTCCAACAGTGTTTCGTTTTTAAAATACAAAACAGAATAAATCACCATATCAAAATAATCTGGGACCTGAACTGTGTGCAATGCTACAAAAATGAATTTTCTAAACCGATTAGAAGAAACGTTATGGTAAACTGAGCATACACAAGTGAAATCCCAGCTCGAAGTTCACTGACTGGTTACACATTATAACGATATGCTGATTTAATTTGTAACTCTCTCAATTTAGAAAGAAGCTTGCTTCCCAAAAGGCACATGAAATATTTTTATATATCGAGAACTACTTATTTTATTGAAAAAATAATCGAATGTTTAAAAATGGCACACAAATATACATAAACTCATTAAGTCTCATGAAAATCAATCAAGGAAAAAAAGCAGTGTCCCCCTTAAATACAAAGCTCAATCTAAAGGCATTGCATGGCAAGACATAATCGTTATTATGAATTGAGAGCTGCTTTCTGGCAGAAAAGGTGTGCTCAATTTCAACAGCAGTAAACGCAAAATTTTATTAATGTGCAACATTTGGTAAAGCCCATGCAACACCATTCATGAAATCTCATAGCTGTGTCATCACAACTTTCTCTGTCTGCATACTCACTGCTGCCTGAATGTTGTTACGATTTTCTTCACTTGAAGAATGAAGCAGAGAGTCAATGTCTGAATCCCTTTCACTGTCTTAATCAAAAGCATGGCACTTAAGAGAAGTGCCTCACGGACGATTTAATGCTTATATGAAAGCACAGAAAAATACCACATGAAAAGGGCACACTGGTCTCACGTGGAAAGTGCCCTGTTGTGTAAAGTTAAAAAAAAAAACCCAGACAGATGCTTCAAAAGTAAGACCACTAACATCATCTACAGAAAAAAAATTAAAAAGTACTCTTGGACAGCCTTAGCACATCAAAAGCTTTTGAAAAACTGATGAAATACCCATCACATCATCATAGACCAAAATCTATTTATCACTTGTGAAGAGCTGAGGTTGTCGAAAACCCTTTGAGAGTTAGAGAGCGACATTTTTCTAGCTGAAACTTAAAAAACGTAACCTAACAGGGTGTGAAGGTTTTGTTTGCTTGATCAAGAAGTTATACGCAAGAATTCACAGACACCCATGCTGTTAAAGGACATGCAAGGCATTATGACTGAACATTAACAGATAAAACAAAATAATTCTACATCTCTGCTGGCTTTTTTGTGCACTGTAGCTAAGCCGTAATACAACCTATACAACCTAAAAGAAGCATGCACGTCATGATGAAAAAAAAAAAGCAGTCTTATGGCTTGTCTTCAAAGAAAACTACTGTGTGTGCAGAATTCTTTACCCTTAGCATAATTCGGTGTTCAATGTTGAGCAAAATCTTCTTTTTGTCCCTGTAATCTCGAATGAGCGTATGCAGAGTGTCGCAGTGAGGCACCCAGCCAATGAGCCCACTGTTTGTGGACAACGGGATGACTGAGTAGCGTTGAATACTGTAGGAAAAAGAGCAGACAAAAAAGATTCTCGGTTACACTCCCAAGTCTGGTCAGATTAGGCAGCTATAAAGCGTATGGCCCTAAAACATCAACTTATATTTTATTTCACAGAGTTAGAATTTATAAGCATGATCACAAGTCAAAAGAGCAAGAATTCTTACCCACAATATAATGGCTAAAGTGACTGCATAGTACTAAGCTCATTGATTCACATTCAGAACCCTTGCTAAGCATTGAAAAAGACACCATCACAGCAAACAAAAAGACAAAAAGTCAGAACTTCATCTTTTGTGGGGCAGTAGGACTGATATGTCCCACTGTCTATTAGTTCTCCATTTCGTAATTAGAAAAATCAAATATACCGAATTCATTGCTTTCAGACTTTTAATGCAACCATGTGGACGTTTTAGAAAGTGGTCTTGCTGGTTGTTTTGATGGCGTTCGAAAGTTGTAAGCACATACTCATGTTCCAAACAAACCATCACCGTTGCATGCGCTGTATCCTTCAAGTTCACCAAATATATTTGAAACATCTTGTGTAATGTCATTTCACTCATAAAAAAAACATAAGTATATCAAAATTATGTTAATAATGACCAGCCTTAATCCCTTTGCAAGTCTTAAAAAAAAAAAGACTCGCAACACGCAACAAAATTTTGCAACAGCAGTTGAAATTTTTCATGTATATAAACTCGGAGTTCAAACATATTCCAAAAATTCAGCCTAATTTTATTTTACATATACAAAGCTAAGTAAATAAATAGGAGGTATGCACTAGATTTCATCGGCAAAAAGAGGGGTTGCTATTTTGCAGGTCTGTGAACTCAATGCACACACACAAAAGAGAGAGATGATGATGATGTTTGATGTTTTATGGCGCAAGGGCCGATTCACGGCCAAAGAGCGCCAGTTCATCTTACTAAAAATATGGACAATGATTGTGATAAGTGGCTGTATAAGGGCCATAAAATTCCTCGCAGTAAGGCGGGTAAAAACATACAAATAATAAAATCATGACCATGCCGTGGAAGGTGTGTGTGGTGTGAACAGATGACAAAAGTTGGTGATAATAAAAGACGATGGTGGATATGTATGGCATTAGCACAAGTGCCTCACTCGTTCAAACCCTTGCGTCCAAGGGCCGTGAGGCATGTGCTTTCTTGTGTAGCCACCGCAGCAAAAACCTCTCTGGAGAGGTCATGCTACGGTATGCCCGGGTATATGACATGAAAGCTGTGAATTTCTTTTAAAAACGCTAACAATGATTTATGGCTAAAAAGTGGTTCCCTACCGACAAACATTGCAGGGTGTGAAGGTATATGTTGTCGGTAGAGTAATGGAAAATGTTGTTTTCTTAGAGTTTCTAAATGTTTACACTGGATTAGTATGTGAAGGACTGTTAATGTTTCACCACATTTGTCGCACAATGGTGGATCGTCACTAGACAAAAGATGTGTGTGTGTTGCGTATGTGTGTCCTATCCTGAGTCTCGTTAGTATTACCTCTGTATAACGCGATTTTGATACAGGCAGCCAATGACCAAGGTGTGGCTTAATAATGTGTAGTTTGTTTTGTGTGTGTGTATTCCACTTGCTCTGCCAGAAGTCTCTGATGTTTCGTTTGAGAGACGGCTTAAGATCAAGGGCCGGGATTAATATGGGTGTAGTGGCGGTGCCCTCGTGGACGGATGCAGCAAGCTGATCCGCCATCACGTTGCCTTGAATTTCACGATGCCCTGGCACCCAGCACACTACAACATGTTGGTTGAGTGTGTAAAGTGTGCACAAAATAGAGTAAAGTGAGATGAGGACAGGGTTTTTTTTGTTTTTTAAGACTGTGCAGAGCCGTTACCACACTAAGGGAGTCTGTATAAATTACTGCTTTTTGTATTTGTAATTGTTTGATGTGTTTAGCTGCCACAAGTATCGCGTAAGCTTCCGCCGTGAAGATACTTGTGTCTGGATGTAGAGGGCCAGCATCCGAAAAGGAAGGGCCAACAGCAGCGTAGGACACAGAGGAGTTAGACTTAGAGGCATCTGTAAAAAACTCAGGACGTGTGTATTTGTGATGAAGTTCCAAGAAGTATGTTCGAATATGGGCAATAGGCGCATGTTTAGTAACTTCTAAAAAAGACACATCGCAATCTATAGTCTGCCACTGCCACGGTGGCGGGTATGCTACAGGAGCCATTAAATTGTGTTCGAGTGACACTCCAGTGTCCTCAGCTAGACCCTTCAGGCGAACTGAGAAGGGCTGCCTCATTGATGGCCTGTTTTGAAAAAGAATGGAGCTCGACAAGTCATTTATAGTAGAGTATGAGGGGTGCCTCTTGTCTGCTTTCACCTTAAGGAAATAAACAAAGGACATGTAGGTTCTTTGCAGATGAAGAGACCACTCATTTGACTCAACGTAAAGGCTTTCTACGGGGCTGGTGCGAAAAGCACCCGTAGAAAGGCGGATGCCCAAATGGTGCACGGGGTCCAGCATCTTCAAGGCACTTTCAGTAGCAGACTGATAGACAACGGCCCCATAATCTAAGCGGGTGCGAATGAGGCTTCTATAGAGGTTCATGAGGCATTGCCTATCACTACCCCAAGTAGTACGTGACAACACTTTTAAAACATTCATGGCTTTTAAACATTTTGTTTTTAGATACTTGATGTACGGCACGAAGGTCAACTTGTTGTCCAAGATTAGGCCTAAGAATTTATGCTCGGCTTTGACGGACAGACGTTGCCCGTTCAGTCGAATGTCAGGTTCCGAGTGCATGCCTCTCTTTCGAGAGAACAAAACACACGTGCTTTTTTGTGGGTTAAGTCGAAATCCGTTTTCATCTGCCCATTTGGAGATCTTATTTAAACCCAGCTGAACCTGCCGCTCACACATGGCCAAGTTGCATGACTTGAAGCCAAGCTGAACGTCGTCGACATATGTACAATAGAACATATTGCGGGGAATGGTCAAGTGCAAAGAGTTCATTTTGATAATAAAAAGTGTGCAACTAAGCACGCCACCTTGTGGCACGCCTGTTTCCTGGACAAATGTTTGGGAAAGCACACTGCCCAGACGGACACGGAATGTCCGCTTTGACAGGTAACTTTCGATTATATGAAACATTCTTCCGCGCACACCAAGCTGAGACAGGTCTCTTAGAATGCCGAACCGCCATGTTGTATCATACGCCTTTTCGATATCTAGGAACACAGAGAGAAAATATTGTTTATGGACGAAGGCGTCTCTGATCTGTGCCTCAATACGAACAAGGTGGTCTGTGGTGGATCTACCTTCTCGAAACCCACACTGAAATGGGTCGAGCAAATTATTTGTTTCAAGGAAATGTACAAGTCGGCAGTTTATCATTTTTTCGAAGACTTTGCACAAGCAGCTTGTAAGTGCTATAGGCCTATAACTCGAGGGTAAAGAAGGGTCCTTGCCCTCTTTCAAAATGGGAATAACAATAGCCTCTTTCCAGGAGGTAGGAATAGTGCCAGAAGACCAAATAGCATTGTACAAACAAAGTAAGGTTTTACGGGTTTCGTTTGGTAGGTTTTTTAACATTTCATACATCACACGGTCAGAACCTGGGGCAGAAGTACTGCAGGAGTTTAGAGACATTTGCAGCTCAGCTAGACTGAAAGCTTGGTTATATGCCTCGGATCTAGTGCATTTGTGTTCGAGTTTCTGCTTTTCTATTCTTGTTCTGTATTTTTGGAAAGTGTCAGTATAGTGGGACGAGCTGGATACCCGTTCAAAGTGTGCCCCGAGGAAGTTTGCCTGATCTTCCAAGGTATCACCTTGAGTGTTTACGAGTGGAAGTGTGTGTACTTGTTTCCCTGCTATCCTACCGACCATGTTCCAGACTTTTGCCTCCTGTGTGTATGAATTAATCCCTGACAAAAACTTCTGCCAGCTTTCTCTTCTGGCCTGCCGACGCGTTCTCCTTCCTTGAGACTTTATTTTCTTGAACGTGTCAAGATTTTCCGCTGTTGGCGAGTTGCGCAGCAATCTCCATGCCCTGTTCTGTTCCTTTCGCGCATTACGACACTCCGTGTTCCACCATGGGACGTGTCGTTTGCCGGGCATTCCAGATGTTTGCGGTATGCACCTGGCTGCTGCGTCAGTTAGAAAAGCTGTGAAGTACTTCACAGCTTCATCTATGTTTAACCTACATATGTCTGTCCAACTCAAACGTGTAGTGTTGTGGAACTGTTCCCAGTCTGCTTTGTTTATCAGCCATTTGGGAACATGTAGAGGACATTCATCTGTTGTTTGTGAACTCAACACTACAGGAAAATGGTCACTTCCATATGGATTGTTTATGATTTTCCATTTCAATAGGGGTAGAAGTGAAGGTGATACGATGCTGAGGTCTATAGACGAGTAAGTTTTGTTGGCAACGTTATAGTAGGTTGGCTCTTTCCTATTCAACAAACAGGCGCCGGAAGAGAAGAGAAATTGTTCAATGAGACGACCTCGTGCATCACAGCGAGAATCGCCCCACAGTCCACTATGTGCATTTAGGTCCCCAAGAAGCAAATAAGGTTCCGGTAGTTCGTCTATTAGGGACTGAAATTCACGTTTTTCAAGACGTTGGTGGGGAGGTACATACAAAGAGCAGATGGTGACGAGTTTGTTTAAGAGTACCGCTCGAACAGCCACCGCCTCAAGGGATGTCTGGAGTGGTAAATGTGTACACGCTACTCCTTGGTTAATAATAATGGCTACGCCACCGGATGACGCCACAGCATCATCTCGGTCCTTTCGGTATATGACGTAAGCACGTAAAAAATTTGTATAGGAGGATTTAAGATGTGTTTCCTGTACACACAGCACTTGAGGTGAGTGTTTGTATAAAAGCTCTTGGACGTCGTCGAGGTTTTTAAGCAGGCCTCTGACGTTCCAATGTATAATTTGTGTTTCCATACTGGAAGTAAAGTAGTGCTGTGTGTACGTTAAGGGAGTGACTTGTTTAAACTGAAAGGTCGAGCTCAAGTAGCAGGGCTATTATCAGGCCCTGTTATGAGCTTTTTAGTTTTCTTGGCGCGCTCCAGAGAGCCGCGCCGCTCTTTTGGCACCAGAGGTGCCGCCGTATCCATTGCCTCCTCGGAGGCACTGGATGCCCGCTCATGCGAGCTGGTTTTTCGAAGCTTGGGCCTCGCCTGGCGAGGTGAGGCCTTGAGACCCGAGGACCCTGGAGTCCCTGGTCTCTGTTCAATAGTAGGCGGAGTAGACTCAACTACTGCCGCCTTGGGGGCAGGCGCCACAGCCAATGGCTCGCTCTGCGCAGGCCGAAGGAGTGGCGAGGGCTGGTGCGACACTGCCCCCTGGCGCGCCGCATCAGCATATGTAGGGCCATAAAATGGCGAGACTCTTTTTCTTGCTTCTTTAAATGTAATGTTTTCTTTTATCTTTAAAGTGATGATTTCTTTTTCTTTTTTCCAGAAAGAACAAGAACGTGAGTACGCGGCATGATTACCGCCACAGTTTACACAGTGTGCAGGTGCTTCGCAGTTGTCGGACGCATGGCCCACGACTCCACACATAGCACAAGTTTTCTGGCCACGACAGCTTTGTGAGCCGTGGCCATATCTCTGACAATGGAAGCAACGGCGGGGGTTGGGAATATATGGCCTCACAGATGTTTTTGTGTACCCAGTTTGAATTGTTTCCGGCAAATCGCTCGAAGCAAAGGTCAGTACTAAGTGTTTTGTTGGTATTTCCTTTTGATCTCTTCTTATCTTAATGCGCTGTACGTTTGTCACGTTCTCGCTCTTCCATCCTTCAAGAAGTTCAGCTTCGGTCAGGTCAAGCAAATCTGCGTCCGAAACGACCCCGCGAGATGAGTTCATAGACCTGTGTGGCGTAATACTGATGGGTGTGTCTCCAAACGTTGTGAGGGTGTTCAGTTTATCAAATTGGTCTTTGTCACGTACTTCGAGGAGTAGATCTCCACTGGTCATTTTGGTAACCTTGTACCCGGCACCGAGAGTTTCGGTTAAGCATCTAGAAACTACGAAGGGGGATACAGTTCTGGCTTGCTTGTTAGTTTTTTCGCAGTGTATAACGTGAAAATGAGGAAACAATTGTCTTGGCCGGTTGAAAAAATTGATGTCTTCGGTGCGTACCCGCTTTGAGGAGGCACGATCACTGAGTAAAGGGAATGCTTTATGCATGCTAATTGTATGTTGTTCAGCAGCGTTGGCGGCCACCCACCACGGAGCCCAACGAGGGGACGCTGCAAGTTTGCGGATGCTGAAACGTGCAGACGCCAGCCGTACAACGCCACTATAACCCAATGCGCCTAGACCAAGGTAGGCTATTTGCACAGGGTTAACCCTTGCCGCCAGGAAAATTGGAAGTAAACAGAAGAGAGAAGTAGACAGGAAAGCTAAAAAAAAGTAAGAAAGACGAAGATGTAGGGAGAGAGAGATAGGAAAAGGCGACTGCCGATTTCCCCTGGGTGGGTCAGCCCAGGGGTGCCGTCTACGTGAAGCCGGGGCCAAAGGGGTGTGTTGCCTCTGCCGGGGGGCCTTAAAGGTCCAATCACCCAGCGTCAGCTCAACCCCCAGGATTCCCTTTTCCCCGGACACGGCAAAGCCACGCACGGCTAGGCGTGGGAGGGAGTAGAAACTCCCCCGTTAGCTCGGGTCCGTGGTGTCGCTACACACCAAACGCCTGCTTTATCAGGCGCCCCTGCGGGGCCACAAAAGAGAGAGAGAGAGAGAAACTTTCAGTCAGCACATGCTTGAGCATTTCTTTAATGTAGTTTGAAAGAGAAATGTAAGAAGCCATCGAGAGAGTGTGTCAAGCACTGCGCTAGAGAGGCTCAAGAGATATGCGAGCACAAATTTTACCGTCGCCGCAGATCTGTCAGGCCATGCCAAACCTGGCGGCGGTGACATCGGGAGAAGAAATCGTGACAGACGTCAAGCGAGAAATTTTGTCTGTTCAGTTAGTGTCCCTCTTTAGCATACACTGGACCTATTTCTTCGCAACATACTCACGCTGTTTAAATTAATCATTTGAGCAGCTACCTTGTTTAGATGTGGTGCTGGTGCTCTGTGCAACTGCAAGGATAATTAAATGCACATCTATGTTTTGCACAGTTGATATTACGATCACTACAGCTATACACAGTAAGCTGCCATTTTCAAGTCAGTGTAACATCACACAGCAGTGCAGAACTATTTTTCCCTCCTCTCATCCAAGCCAGACCAAAGGCGCAGCGATACCTAAGTGCGAGCGGTGCAGTGCGAAGGAGGAGTTGGCTGCGTCCACCACTCAAATCTGTATTTTTCATTTTCCTAGGCTGCCCTCTGCCATTTTGGTAGGCCCATGGTAGGTGCGAGACAACCGGTATTGACAGAACAAAGTCCTCCGGGATGAAGGGGCGCAACACAACTTTCCTGCTATAGGGAAAGGACAGATGCGCCATGACAATGTGAAAGAGGCGGACCTTGCAGTCTCCGTGCGATCGGTGCACCCGACGAGAAACCTGCCAGTGCACAATCTCGAAGGCCATGCTAACGGTGCCACGGTTTTCAAGAATAAAAATTCTTTTTTTCAAGAGCGTTCCATTGTATGCAGTCAACACTTGCAGCACGCTGCTCAGGCACAGTTTACAGCTGTAACAGTTGTTTGTTCACAATTGCCCCGTGTATCCCTGCATGTGTTCTTTTCGAGCGTCCCTATTTGTGTTAAAGCAGTGCGCTGCAAGTGTCTGGGCGTGACAATCGTTCACTAGGGCCCATCTTTTAGTGTCTTTCGTGCTTGAGTGGCATGCTGCAAGTATCGAGTTGTTTGCCGTTTTTCGTGTGACTTCTTGCTATCGCTGCTTCGTCTTCACTGTGAAAGGAGTGTTTTTTTTACCAGTACTGTACTGCAAAACAGAACCACATGCGCTAGCACCGCATTACTGATTCTGAAATGGGGAGTTTGTCAGGTTGACAGGCCAATCTACCACATTAAGGAGGTCGAAATGTCATTGTGAGAGTACACTGATCAGGAATTAAAGAATTTTCTAAGATGGAAAAAATTCCTGAATTTTCAAGGGCTTTGAAAACACCATTTTTCAATTTAAAGAATTTCAAAGACCTGTACGCAGCTTGGTGTACAGTTCACAATATTATGCCCCATAAAGGATTAACCAATTTAACTTGCAACAATATTCTCAATTGTGGTGCACTGCAAGAACTTCTTACAAGCAGTCATGTATTTTAAGCAAATATAGAAATGCTAAAATAGCCTTCATAATGGTACTAAGTGTAAGCACGAGACAAAGCGCACGTAAGAGAACAAAGATGGCCCTTGACAAACTTTCTAGCCTATGCAGATCGACCTCTTAGATGAACGAAAGAGGAGGCCACAGCACAGACCCTCAACAGAAGCTTGTGCTCTGCGCTGAAGGCATTGTGCGTGCAATCTCTCTGATGTGCGGTGGCAGGTACAGGGCTCAAACAGGAAGCTGTTTGAACGACAGGCTCCGTAAGCATCGTCATGGCGTTCAAACCATAGAGTCGGGGCACCTTTGCACCTGCACGCGAGACTGTGTTTGTGGAGGCACTGGGATCCTCGCATGTAGTCTGAATCAAAATGTGAGGGAAATCAACGTGGCGGAAGAGATCATATGGTCTCGTGACACATGTGTAAGCACACCATCATTGCACTTTTAAGATAAAGAACTTTCATTTCTCATGCGACGTCATGACAGAGGTGGTCATACTGCATGCGGCTGTCATCATATTCTTATCCTAATTTGGTGGTGGTAACAACTTCTAACTCCGGCAAATTCGTAGCCTGAGCCTAGGCCTTCCCCAAGGAGGACCGGAAACCTTGTCTCCTCGTGGATGACCTGGATGGCCTACAGTTGATCTTGCAGGTTGGAGCTACGCAGTGCAGCCATCCTACGCGCCGCATGCTCATCTGGGGAGACTGCATTCTGGCAGCTTTTTCTTTTTTGTTCAAATCTTTTTATTTGTGTCTGTGTGTGTGCACGTGTGTGCATGCATGTACGTGCATGAACCTTTGGTATAAAGCTTAATTCGAAGAAAGCTCTGTGCCTTTGTTCTCTCGCCTGTACCATGTTCCTGCTTAATATAGTAATAAATGACTTGTTCCAACATGCTTAACTTGCAACCTGCTTAAGCCTATAGGAACATAGACCTTTTGGGCCCAAATATATGTACAGAGAGTAACAATTAATCATTCAATAGCAGTGATGTTGAGTTTTCATTTTCCTAAAGCAGAGAAGCTTTTTGAATACATATGGACAGAACTGTAATCGATCAGGACGTCTTGAGGGGCTAGTTGGTTCATTCTATTCAGGTAAAAATTGCGCTGAAATAGAAAGGACACCACAAAGAAGGAACACTTAAACAGATCGAGCGCAAACTACCAACTGTTTTTTATTGACTGTAGAACGTCGATAAATAGGGAACCCGTACATAGCTGCGCCGACGCGTCGCGGATCAACACGTGCTACTTAACGCACTTTATCAATCAAAAAGGACACTTCTGCACCGTAGAGCGATACCGAGGCCTCACTTACACAGCTATCACCTTTCATGTTGATGAAGAAAGCTTCCAACACCTCACGAGCACACGTATCTCTGCTATGTCCCAGTATCTTAGTCTCCTGAAATAGTGGTTCACATCCACATGCTGCGCAGTGAGCAGGCAAATTTCCCATTTCACTATTTTTGATTGACAGCTGGTGTTCACGTATGCGATCATTAACGCAGCGGCCTGTTTGGCCCACGTAAGATCTGCCGCAGGAAAACGGAGTCGCATATACCACTCCCACATCGCATTGCACCACCGGGTTTGCATGCTTCTTGTTACACAGGCTAGTGCGCTCATTGCCGCTCGAAATTCGCGCGCACAACCTCGAGAGCTTTTTAGGTGCAGAAAACACCATGTCAACTCCGTGCCGGTTAGCAACCTTCTTCAGGTTGTGCGTCACCCGGTGTAAATAGGGTACCACTAACGGCCTCTCACGCCCCCTGGGCGCGTCTTTCAGGCACTGCTTCCGTGATCGCCCTTTTAGCTTCTTCAGGAGGGTTTCGGCCACCGCCGCCAGCACAGACTGCGGGAACGCGGCTGCCTTCAGTCGTTCAATCTGAGCACGGAAGCTGGCCTGCCTCTCATGCGAGCACGACCTCACCAGCGCAGACTCCAAACACATTGAAGCGATCGCCCTCTTTACTACCTTAGAATGTGATGATGTATATGGTAAAGGCTTCTTTCTAGCACGCGGACAGTACGCATAACAAGTATGTTGATGCTTGAATATGAGCTTAAGATCTAAAAACTGAAGCGTTCCTTCCTGCGGTAGCTCGTAAGTGAAACATAGACCCCTCCCATACTTGTTAAACTTCTTTACAACGTTGTGCACATTAATGTTAGTACTCGTTTGTTTGTCCAAAACTACCAGGAAATCGTCTACGTACCTAAAAATTTTTAACACTCCGTCACTTCTAAACACCTCAAGCAGATCGCGGTCAATGTAGGCCAAGAAAATGTTACACAAAACAGGGGCAACACAGGAACCAATACAAATGCCTTTTCTTTGGAGGTACAAACCCTTGTCAAAACCTATGAAAGTGTGTTTCAGATAGAATTCCAAAAGCGACATAAAATTATCAACACTCAGACCCGTGGAATTTTGAAAACCAATAGCTGAATTCTCTAAAATGCAATCCATAACACACTCAAAAAGTTCAACATGGGAAACAGAATAAAACAGATCTTGCACATCCACTGAGAAAGTCAACCCATGTGATACTTTGCCTTCGAAAAACCGCGCTACTTCCATAGAATTCTTCGTCGCGTACGGATCATTCAAACACAACCTGTTCAGGCATTTTTGTAAAAACATGCTAGCCTGGTGCTGCCATGAGCCTTTTTCACTCACAATAGTGCGAAAGGGAATTTCCACTTTGTGCGTTTTTGCACTAAAAAACACTTGCAAGGTGCTGGATTTACTTCCTTGAATTGCATTCGCAAGTTTCGTTAGCTTCATGTCCCTACACAATGCCACTGCTTTAGTTTTAACACGTGCCTCACTAGGCTTTACCTTGACAAAGTTCTTTTCGATGGCCTGGCGTGCTTTCTCCTGGTAGATAGCTGACGGCATAATCACGAAGCCACCTTCTTTGTCAGCCATAGTCAAGCTGAGACCTTTATCTTTGAAGTATCTCACAATATCTCCCAGGTTGTCTCTTGTCGTCCTTCTTGCCGGTCGAATTGTGCTCCTTTGAAGGCTTTCCACCCCCTCCAGCAGGCATCTTTCCTGATTCTCTTGACCTGCTTTTTCCACCATCCTTCGGTTATAAGCCAAAAGCTCGAAAGCAGGTACCGCAGGCTCGTGAGAGAACTTTGGACCTTTCTGCAAAACCTTTGAAATGTTATCGGGAAGCTGTACATCACCAATGACTATCAAGTCAGAGTCGATCGATTCTTTTTTACTAACACGTGGTCTTAAAGCTGACAGGGCTTGCCTCAAGTAGAAACACCACCACTGCTCTGTCATTTCCGCTGCCAATCTTCTTGCTGACCGTAACTTGCTTTCGGCCACCCCCTCAGGGAAGTTGCCATAGCACACCACACGTAACCAGTCTTGACAGACCCGCACCTGTCTCCATAACTCTGATTTCCAAATCTTGGCGACCCGTTTCACATGTCCATTAGATGGCTTGACGCCACCAAACAACATCCAAATATCTTGAGGAATCAGGCCTTTCTTACGGCAAAAAGCCAAGTACCTTGCCTTGCAAGTTGACACGACGATATGGCTCACCAGTGCATTAATCCTGACGATATGGCTCACCAGTGCATTAATCCTTTGTGCGTTTAGTGCAAAAACGCACAAAGTGGAAATTCCCTTTCGCACTATTGTGAGTGAAAAAGGCTCATGGCAGCACCAGGCTAGCATGTTTTTACAAAAATGCCTGAACAGGTTGTGTTTGAATGATCCGTACGCGACGAAGAATTCTATGGAAGTAGCGCGGTTTTTCGAAGGCAAAGTATCACATGGGTTGACTTTCTCAGTGGATGTGCAAGATCTGTTTTATTCTGTTTCCCATGTTGAACTTTTTGAGTGTGTTATGGATTGCATTTTAGAGAATTCAGCTATTGGTTTTCAAAATTCCACGGGTCTGAGTGTTGATAATTTTATGTCGCTTTTGGAATTCTATCTGAAACACACTTTCATAGGTTTTGACAAGGGTTTGTACCTCCAAAGAAAAGGCATTTGTATTGGTTCCTGTGTTGCCCCTGTTTTGTGTAACATTTTCTTGGCCTACATTGACCGCGATCTGCTTGAGGTGTTTAGAAGTGACGGAGTGTTAAAAAAATTTTTAGGTACGTAGACGATTTCCTGGTAGTTTTGGACAAACAAACGAGTACTAACATTAATGTGCACAACGTTGTAAAGAAGTTTAACAAGTATGGGAGGGGTCTATGTTTCACTTACGAGCTACCGCAGGAAGGAACGCTTCAGTTTTTAGATCTTAAGCTCATATTCAAGCATCAACATACTTGTTATGCGTACTGTCCGCGTGCTAGAAAGAAGCCTTTACCATATACATCATCACATTCTAAGGTAGTAAAGAGGGCGATCGCTTCAATGTGTTTGGAGTCTGCGCTGGTGAGGTCGTGCTCGCATGAGAGGCAGGCCAGCTTCCGTGCTCAGATTGAACGACTGAAGGCAGCCGCGTTCCCGCAGTCTGTGCTGGCGGCGGTGGCCGAAACCCTCCTGAAGAAGCTAAAAGGGCGATCACGGAAGCAGTGCCTGAAAGACGCGCCCAGGGGGCGTGAGAGGCCGTTAGTGGTACCCTATTTACACCGGGTGACGCACAACCTGAAGAAGGTTGCTAACCGGCACGGAGTTGACATGGTGTTTTCTGCACCTAAAAAGCTCTCGAGGTTGTGCGCGCGAATTTCGAGCGGCAATGAGCGCACTAGCCTGTGTAACAAGAAGCATGCAAACCCGGTGGTGCAATGCGATGTGGGAGTGGTATATGCGACTCCGTTTTCCTGCGGCAGATCTTACGTGGGCCAAACAGGCCGCTGCGTTAATGATCGCATACGTGAACACCAGCTGTCAATCAAAAATAGTGAAATGGGAAATTTGCCTGCTCACTGCGCAGCATGTGGATGTGAACCACTATTTCAGGAGACTAAGATACTGGGACATAGCAGAGATACGTGTGCTCGTGAGGTGTTGGAAGCTTTCTTCATCAACATGAAAGGTGATAGCTGTGTAAGTGAGGCCTCGGTATCGCTCTACGGTGCAGAAGTGTCCTTTTTGATTGATAAAGTGCGTTAAGTAGCACGTGTTGATCCTCGACGCGTCGGCGCAGCTATGTACGGGTTCCCTATTTATCGACGTTCTACAGTCAAGAAAAAACAGTTGGTAGTTTGCGCTCGATCTGTTTAAGTGTTCCTTCTTTGTGGTGTCCTTTCTATTTCAGCGCAATTTTTACCTGAATAGAATGAACCAACTAGCCCCTCAAGACGTCCTGATCGATTACATTTCTTCTACATCGGGCTTCTTCTTACACTCTCCTTCCTTCTGGCCTCTGGACGACAGGATTAATGCACTGGTGAGCCATATCGTCGTGTCAACTTGCAAGGCAAGGTACTTGGCTTTTTGCCGTAAGAAAGGCCTGATTCCTCAAGATATTTGGATGTTGTTTGGTGGCGTCAAGCCATCTAATGGACATGTGAAACGGGTCGCCAAGATTTGGAAATCAGAGTTATGGAGACAGGTGCGGGTCTGTCAAGACTGGTTACGTGTGGTGTGCTATGGCAACTTCCCTGAGGGGGTGGCCGAAAGCAAGTTACGGTCAGCAAGAAGATTGGCAGCGGAAATGACAGAGCAGTGGTGGTGTTTCTACTTGAGGCAAGCCCTGTCAGCTTTAAGACCACGTGTTAGTAAAAAAGAATCGATCGACTCTGACTTGATAGTCATTGGTGATGTACAGCTTCCCGATAACATTTCAAAGGTTTTGCAGAAAGGTCCAAAGTTCTCTCACGAGCCTGCGGTACCTGCTTTCGAGCTTTTGGCTTATAACCGAAGGATGGCGGAAAAAGCAGGTCAAGAGAATCAGGAAAGATGCCTGCTGGAGGGGGTGGAAAGCCTTCAAAGGAGCACAATTCGACCGGCAAGAAGGACGACAAGAGACAACCTGGGAGATATTGTGAGATACTTCAAAGATAAAGGTCTCAGCTTGACTATGGCTGACAAAGAAGGTGGCTTCGTGATTATGCCGTCAGCTATCTACCAGGAGAAAGCACGCCAGGCCATCGAAAAGAACTTTGTCAAGGTAAAGCCTAGTGAGGCACGTGTTAAAACTAAAGCAGTGGCATTGTGTAGGGACATGAAGCTAACGAAACTTGCGAATGCAATTCAAGGAAGTAAATCCAGCACCTTGCAAGTGTTTTTTAGTGCAAAAACGCACAAAGTGGAAATTCCCTTTCGCACTATTGTGAGTGAAAAAGGCTCATGGCAGCACCAGGCTAGCATGTTTTTACAAAAATGCCTGAACAGGTTGTGTTTGAATGATCCGTACGCGACGAAGAATTCTATGGAAGTAGCGCGGTTTTTCGAAGGCAAAGTATCACATGGGTTGACTTTCTCAGTGGATGTGCAAGATCTGTTTTATTCTGTTTCCCATGTTGAACTTTTTGAGTGTGTTATGGATTGCATTTTAGAGAATTCAGCTATTGGTTTTCAAAATTCCACGGGTCTGAGTGTTGATAATTTTATGTCGCTTTTGGAATTCTATCTGAAACACACTTTCATAGGTTTTGACAAGGGTTTGTACCTCCAAAGAAAAGGCATTTGTATTGGTTCCTGTGTTGCCCCTGTTTTGTGTAACATTTTCTTGGCCTACATTGACCGCGATCTGCTTGAGGTGTTTAGAAGTGACGGAGTGTTAAAAATTTTTAGGTACGTAGACGATTTCCTGGTAGTTTTGGACAAACAAACGAGTACTAACATTAATGTGCACAACGTTGTAAAGAAGTTTAACAAGTATGGGAGGGGTCTATGTTTCACTTACGAGCTACCGCAGGAAGGAACGCTTCAGTTTTTAGATCTTAAGCTCATATTCAAGCATCAACATACTTGTTATGCGTACTGTCCGCGTGCTAGAAAGAAGCCTTTACCATATACATCATCACATTCTAAGGTAGTAAAGAGGGCGATCGCTTCAATGTGTTTGGAGTCTGCGCTGGTGAGGTCGTGCTCGCATGAGAGGCAGGCCAGCTTCCGTGCTCAGATTGAACGACTGAAGGCAGCCGCGTTCCCGCAGTCTGTGCTGGCGGCGGTGGCCGAAACCCTCCTGAAGAAGCTAAAAGGGCGATCACGGAAGCAGTGCCTGAAAGACGCGCCCAGGGGGCGTGAGAGGCCGTTAGTGGTACCCTATTTACACCGGGTGACGCACAACCTGAAGAAGGTTGCTAACCGGCACGGAGTTGACATGGTGTTTTCTGCACCTAAAAAGCTCTCGAGGTTGTGCGCGCGAATTTCGAGCGGCAATGAGCGCACTAGCCTGTGTAACAAGAAGCATGCAAACCCGGTGGTGCAATGCGATGTGGGAGTGGTATATGCGACTCCGTTTTCCTGCGGCAGATCTTACGTGGGCCAAACAGGCCGCTGCGTTAATGATCGCATACGTGAACACCAGCTGTCAATCAAAAATAGTGAAATGGGAAATTTGCCTGCTCACTGCGCAGCATGTGGATGTGAACCACTATTTCAGGAGACTAAGATACTGGGACATAGCAGAGATACGTGTGCTCGTGAGGTGTTGGAAGCTTTCTTCATCAACATGAAAGGTGATAGCTGTGTAAGTGAGGCCTCGGTATCGCTCTACGGTGCAGAAGTGTCCTTTTTGATTGATAAAGTGCGTTAAGTAGCACGTGTTGATCCTCGACGCGTCGGCGCAGCTATGTACGGGTTCCCTATTTATCGACGTTCTACAGTCAATAAAAAACAGTTGGTAGTTTGCGCTCGATCTGTTTAAGTGTTCCTTCTTTGTGGTGTCCTTTCTATTTCAGCGCAATTTTTACCTGAATATGGACAGAAGTTCTACAACTACCTCAAAGTTGCCTGGTTCACAATAATTATTAGCATTCAGTCAAGAAAAATGGCACCACAGCATTGACTATTGCTTTATTTCTGCATTAGTGTAGGATATTCATGTCATGTTGTCCATCACAATGTGCAAAACAAATCATCATATTGTTGGTAGTGCTACAGAAAAGCCCGTGCACATGACATTTTTTTCCCTCTTGTGTTGGTCGGTAAGCTGTTTTGGTACACACCTAGTACCCCATTACCAGTGTTTAAGCAATTTTTAAATGCGAAGCGTTTCTTATTAAACTTCGATGACTCTTCGAGCGTACCTATCTAGCCTAATCTATCTACCTAGCCAACGGCACATACCCAAGGGCGGGTATGTGCCGTTAGTATGTGCCACAGGTGATTGACACTTAGTATCTACCCAGGAACGACGAAAACACACGTGGACAATTTTAACGCGTGAGCATAAAGCGTGGGCGTGAAATACCCGACATTGTTTGCGTCGACCCGATGAATGCAAAGAATAAATGTCAGGTTCCTAGCTCAAATTGAACCCAAGAATTCTGCATGGAAATGAAGCATTTTACCACAGAGCTACGTCTCGGAACTGCTTTTCAAATAGACGCTAATCTTTGTGAAACGTCAATAGTGGTTGCAGTGTTGCCTATCTAGTTTTATAAACATTACATATGTACTCCTTTGATACAGCCATCACATTGTGTTAACGTCAATTGTGGTATGGTGCCCTGCACTGAAGTTGATTTATGTAGAAGTGTCCAGGGCCAGCGTCTTCACGAGCATCAGCGCTTCATATCAGCTTCTGGTGTTACTAATACACATGTTCCCGTTGCTATCATTGCGCAAGTGCGAACGACTCATTATATAAACATTTGCAACTATTCAACATATGTCTGTGCGTATACCATTTGTACATATATTTAGCGACCTTTCTTGATGTGTAGCTAAATGAAAAAATTGCTACACGGTCACCTTCCCTCTGCATGTTTCGCATAACGTTTATTTTTCGTTAGAATCTAGGAAATAGTGGAGGAGGTGCAAATTAAATGCAGCAACTTATCAGTCAGAACACTGATTGTTAATTGTCAATCAAGGTGTATTTGGATAACTTGATTAACAATTTAATTGGTCTGAATGCCGGGCTTACCACATTAGCCTTCGTGTGCAGCCATTTCTGAAGTCTTGACTTCACTGTCCAGCCTTTCTTTCACCAAATAATGTGGGTCCATAAACTACGTGAAACTCCTGATAAATGTCGGCAGCTGGTGATACGCTTGTGCGCAAGAATTAACTGGTAATAGCAAAAGTTTTCACTGACATTCCCATCTGCATTTATCATGAAGCAAACTGGGTCCGTAGAATAACCAACGGAATCCAAAAAATAACATAGGTTCCCTCAGAAACAACCAGTACATGACGCTGCATGGGTTCAACTTTGTTTTAACCCGCTGATAGCTAAATATAAGAGAACAGCCATTCCTTTTTAAATATGCCTTGTACAACAATAAAAACTGCCATAGGTGGAATAGACTTACGTCAGATTCCTACGTGATGTTTCTGGGTCATTCACAAGCAATGTATTGACAAGGCCAAACAGCTGCATCACTCTTTCATCTTGCCTCAAGTCTTCATGCCCCTTCAACAAGAACATGTAGTCTTTGCCATTGCTCCCTGCAATTCAGTAAAGTCAGAAATCTTCCTTCAAATACAAGTTGCTCGACTAGATTTCAAACACACTTGCTCCAGAACAATGGTCCCCATAACAATACAGTAGAGCCTCACAGAAACATATTGAAATATCCTCGATAGGCGCACGAAGAGGACGAGGTCAAAGCTGCACAAGCTCGCGAGCAGCTCGGTCTTTTGGCCCTAAGCTGTACCTCTCGCAATCATTTCATAGTGTAAATAAGTGTGTCCCATCGTCACAGTTGAGGTGGATAAGCCAGCTACTGCCAAGTGAGGCTGGAGGGCAGCCTTCTACTAATGACGGAACCACAACAGTACGCGTTTTGCCGCAGCAGCTGACTAGTCACCTCTACCTCAAGAGATGAGCTCGGACATACAGCAGCCGTCCACAGCCTTACCACTACCGAGAGCCACGCACTTCACATGGAAACCCGACGATGAAGTTGAAGAATGGCTCAACCACTATCAACAGGTGAGCCGAGCCAATGGCTGGAACGCTGCCAGTTATCTCATGTGGGTCTATTCCATCGTCACAATATTATATTGCATTACAATCAAAAGTTTTTTTGAAAGTGTGCAACATTTTAGAAGAATAGTGCAAAACGAAAAAAAAAAAAAAAACATGCAAAAATAAACAAGCTCAACTTTACCATTGAAGACTTCGCATGCATCAAGAATCTTTCTTTAACAGCACTCACGCTCTTAAGTGAAATGCGAAGCATACTCAATATTTCACAGATGATTACAGCTACAATATGAACACCTATTTAGTTAACAATCAAAACAGTTAAATGAAACATGGTATTGGACTCTACCTATTCTTTGGTGACAAACCAAAAATAATACAAAAGGATTTAGACCCTTAAAAAAAAGATGGAACCACCCATATGGCTCTGCTCTGCATTCAAGGTGAAGCTCATGAAGCAGAGGTAACACAGGGATTAGTGCAGAGGAAGTCGGGCACTAATAATGGTATCTATTCCAACATGAAGCTGTGTTCTAAAATACTTTGCACACCCAGAACTCAAACAAGGATATCTCATGAGTGGTTCAGACATAAAAAAAGAAGCCCACTTGCCCTTGATGCACAACTTCCTGGGCCTCTGTTTGCTGGTGATGACCTGGAGTGAACTCTCAATGCGAGCAATGCGGATGACAGGCTGGTTTGGATTGTAGCTGCCGGGCACGGCCAGCTCAAAGTCACGGCACATGAGGAGCTTTGGTGACACATACTGCAGCTCCAGGGAGGTGAGCTAGAAGGCAAGCACATTGAACTTGCCGAGAAGGCTTCTTGTGATGCATTACAGGATACGGCCACCGCCCACACCATGTTTTAGGTTGTCATCGATGCATGATACTCCTCCTCTAGACTTCACACTGCCAAGTCTCGCATTTTACTCGGGTCCGCCTATCTTCACACATGCTGCTTAAGGCACGACTCCAGACTGAAAACATTTATGCACTGTGCAGCCAGCCTGACAGGGGCGGCGCCAGGATGTTTTTACTGGGGGGGCAACCACGAAAAGTGAGTTCCTCCGGGGGGGCAAGCTAGCTCTGCTCCTACTAGGTTTTCAATATATGCTTCCGGGCACTTGGGTGGGCATAGGGGGGGCAGGCGAGAATTTTGGGGGGGCTCCAGCCCACCCTTGCCCCCCCCTGGCGCCGCCCCTGCAGCCTGAACAGACAAAGTACTTTCAGCTTCAGAAGTTGGTGCTAGCTATGAAGGGTGATTCAACAGCGATAAACTGCGCTCCTTGCAAGAGCCATGCTCTTTTAAATATTTCTAACAATTAAAAGAGCAACACACCTTAACTTTACAGCTCCAGGAACTATGCAGTAGCTGAATCCACACTGATGTATACGTCCGTCAATACTGCAGACACAATTCAGCCGTCTTATGTCAATAACACCATAATTGTGAGGAAGGTTTTTGCTTATGTTATTGCAATTTGTAGCCATCTTATTTTAAGCAAACTATGGCTCCAAGAGTGGTATATGGAATAGATAATATTTCAAAATACATAAGACCGCCAAAAAATTGCACAGTTGAAATCAGTACACAAACATACCATATTGAGATAATTGTAAGTCGACGTGAATGCAGCTTGACCCTTCCAAAATCTCACACACACACATGTAAAAAAGAAGAAAAAAAGACAAAAGCACCGGCACATTTTATAAACACATTTACTAACACAGTTTCTGGGCCGATTACATGTACCCCCTAGTCATCCCTCTTCGATGCCCAGGAAGACCAATAGCCAGAAATTTCTTTTGGGGGGAGAACTTGTTGAAAGCTTTGAAAAACACCTATTCATATTAGCATATTTACTCGCATAATCGGCACTCTCGCATAATAGACGCACCCCTAGTTTGGTCACAGAAAATTCTATTTTTTAAATTCCGCGCTTAATAGGCGCACCCCGAACTTGGCCGTGATCAAAAACAATTCTACCCGCCAGAGGTACAGTTGGAACCCAGTCGCCGTACTCTGCAGAAAAAAAGAAGGCAAATCGACGAACAAATAAAAAAATTCGAAGTGCGACGACCTAACCAACGTGTTTGACGAAATAAAACGTGAAAAAGAAATAGCAGCATATCCACGGGGTGACTGATGGAGAGTGGGGCGACGCATCCGTCCATCCATTCGTTCTTGCTTCCGTCCGCCCATGCGCTCGTCTGTGTGACCGTCCGTGCGTCCATCTGCCCGTTCGTGCGTGCATCCATCCATCCGTGCGTCCGTCCATGCATCTGTCTGTGTGTCCGTTCGTCCATCTAGTCAACACTCTAAGTTCCACTATCTCGCATCTTTTCATCATATGTGCGTCCGTCTGTGTAAACGTCCGTGAGTCCATCCATCCGTGCGTGCACCTGTTCGTGCATCCGCACGACCATCCATGCGTCCGTCCCTGCGTTTGTCCATGCATCCGCCTCTGCGCCCGTTCATGCGTCTATCTGTCTGTGCAGCCATTCGTGCGTCCGTCCATGCGTCTGTCTGTGTGTCCGTTCGTCCATCTAGTCAACACTGCAAATACCACCATCTCGCATATTTTCATCATATATTCCGCATATAGAAGCACCGCCATTAAGCGCACATTCCAAGGACTAAACGAGAGGTGGCACACGCACACTTTCTTACGGCTTGCGCTTCGTGTCTACTTCCCACCTTTAACCACCTCGAGTTCATGGTATATACTAGTTCACTCTATTCATGACACTGCGGCCCAACGCTCGCTAAACCTTTCTAAAACTAAGGAGGTTACGCCCAGCGAGTATAACCTTGCAACCCTTTCTTGTCAGATAGTGCTCACTGTACATGCCAATGGCTGCTAATTGGGAATGAGACAGGAGAATTCGGCTTTTAGTTAACGCGCACGCTGAGAATCTTTTATTGTTCAACTACGCACAGGAGAAATCACCCACTGGCACCACCTTGCAGGTTAAAGTGTAAGACTGGTTATGCACTACGACTACGACGAGGGACGTACAGGTGCCGCTTTAAGGAGCTTAGCTCCTGAAAAAACGGCTGTTTTATTAATTAATGATACCTCCCAAACGGCCATGCTCCTTGGCGGTCACATGTACAATGCCGGGGGCTCGATCGTCATCACCATCATCAGAGAAAAAGAAAGATTTTTGCAAGTGGTGTGCATATGTTGTGGTTGTGTATTCAACTTCGGTTCCACCATGGGGAAGTACGCAAGCTACACGGTTGGATTTATACTGAATAAACTAAAGGCAGTGCAGTACACACTAAAACACGGCAACCGGGCTGCAATCAGGCATTTTGGTGCTGAACAAATTAGTATTCGGTACTAGAGGGATCAAGAAGAAAAACTTAGGCGACGAAGAAGACACGACGAGCTTTCCGCGGTGCCAAGACCGGCAGGTATCTGAACGTCAAAGAGCAACTGGTCCGGCATATACGGGAGCTACAACAAGACGACGGTGCTGCGTCATTCAATATTGTGCAGATTGAGGCGCACAGAATAGCCAGAACGCAGCACATCGAAGCAAAAGAGTTCAAAGCCAGCTCCGGGTGGAAAACTTGTTTCATGCGGCGCCATGACCTTGCACTGCGAAGGCGGACCACCTTGTGCCAGCACTTGCCCGCAGCATATGAAGACAAAGTGGTGGACTTCCACCATTTCGTTATACAGCTCTGACAGCAGAAAGACTTCATTTTGTCCCAGATCGGCAATGCTGATCAGACCCTGTGGGAATGGAGGCTGGCCCGCTGCCTTTGCGCAGGCTTTCCCGCCTTTTCTGCCATTCTCATGTCCCGACATGTCTGCCCTCCTTTGCTGTCAGCCGCGCTGGGAAGGGCGGAGTGACGTTTAACTCCCTCACCCGGTAGCAGATGTTGACTGTGGCGCCGCGCGCGGGGACCCCCGTGAGGTTTTCGCGCGCTGCGTCGTGAGCAGTGAGTACAGTCCGGGACGTCAAACGGTGAGCCACGCACTGTTTTCCGTCCGTCGAGTCCCGTCGCTCGGGGCTCGTCGGACTTCGCTGACGGCGCCTCGCGCCCGATGCGAACGCTCACCTTTTTGTTGCCCCGCTGCGTACTCACGGCCGAAGGGCAGTACGGTGTCCTAGTGCGTGGCCTAGCTACGCCGACCCGTCTCCCTTCGAAGCCAACGCGAGCGCCTTTGCCCTCGCTCGAGCAACCGGGCCCTTTGTCCCGGTGTCTCCGTGGATCACCTTTACCGCGGAGACGTGCTCGTGGCACCCTGTGTAGTACTTTGTGCCCGTGGCGTGGATAAGCCTATTTGCTTTCCCGCCGCGCCTTTTTTGCAACGGGCTGTACTGCGTTTGGTGTTGCCACAATAAAGTGTTGCGACTTGAGCAGTATCGTGTTTCACGCCACGGCGACGGTTAACGCGTGCCCTGCGGCTCGCTAAGACCGAACCCACGCTGGTGGCCGTACTCCTTCGGGATACGTGTACACCACACTGGCGCCCAACGCGGTATCAAAAGCTCTAGCTTTTGATTGCTCTTAGCGAGTCAGTTCGCCTGCGCGATTCGGGCTCGTCGCAACATGGCTGCTTCGCGGGACTTTTGTCCGCTGTCCCTTTTTAGCGGATGCCGCGTTGCACAAGGAGGCCATTGCCTCTATTGACGGGAACCCTTCTGCACCCGTCTGTGTCGGCACCCCCTATTGCGGTGACGACACGAGGCGCCTAGCCGCTCCCTTTGGAGATGGCGCGTCGCTTCGGAATGGGCCTCTTGCCCTACCCGAACGTTACGCACAAGCGCCTCCGACGCCCGTCCGTGTCGGCACCCCCTATTGCGGTGACGACACGAGGCGCCTAGCCGCTCCCTTTGGAGATGGCGCGTCGCTTCGGAATGGGCCTCTTGCCCTACCCGAACGTTACGCACAAGCGCCTCCGACGCCCGTCCGTGTCGGCACCCCCTATTGCGGTGACGACACGAGGCGCCTAGCCGCTCCCTTTGGAGATGGCGCGTCGCTTCGGAATGGGCCTCTTGCCCTACCCGAACGTTGTCTGCTTCGTGGCATGCCGCGTTGCACCAAGAGGCCACCGCCTCTATCGACGGGCGCCCTTGGGCGCTCGCCTGTGTCGTCACCCCTTTTTGTGGTGAATACACTCCTACGTGGTAGCTGACGCGCTATCTCGTGCCCCTTGTTGTCTGCCGAGAACCTGGATTTCGGTGCGACGGCCGCTCGCGGTGCCTTAGCACATGCAAGCGTCGGGGGCGAAACAGCAACTTCGCCGCCATTCGGCGAGGAGGGTGAGTCCCCATGCGGACAAACCTTGGCTGCTATCCAGGTAAGCGGCGCACCGCGAAGCGGCCGAGCGGGGGAGCTTTCCGAAGGCCACGAGGCCTTCGGAAAGCTTCGGAAGGGCCGCTGTAATAGCTCAGTGGTTAGAGCATCGAACGCGTAATTCGAGGGTCGTAGGTTCGATTCCTGCTTACAGTTGGTAATTTTTTCATGGAAAGCTGAACACACCCGCGATTGAAATAAGTAAGAGACGGTTAGAGTATTGGTGGCAGAAAATTAGAGAGAAAGGACAAAAATAAATATTGGAAAAATAAAATATGGACAGTGTGCCGTAAATGGCAGAGAACTTAAGCTGAAAATTTACTTTTTTTTCCATTAAGATAGAATTTATCGAAGTAGAGGCATTAGGCCAACATAAAAAAAAGAAAAAAGGTTTTTTTTTTTTTTTTTTTTTTTTTGTCGAGCCTGGTGGCATACTTGTCACCACCCCGTTATAAAGGGGACGCTCATAGCATCCATCCATCCATCCATCCAGGCCGAGAGCGAACCCGTAACGCCGACTCACGCGGCGGTTGCTGCGGCCCTGAGTGGGCGCGATACCAGACTCCCCCATTTGGGAGAATGGGAATTGCTTTCGGCAGCGAAGAGCTACTGAAGGCTCAGCAGAGTGATCCGTTTCGAGTCTCGGAGGGACGGAGCGCCGTATACGCTGCTTGCTTTGCGGCGGGCGCCGTTAAACCGTCTTGACGAGGCGCGGAGCGCCGTTACGCTGCTTGTTTTGCGGTGGGCGCGATTAGGGGGCTGAAACAGCGTGTGTCGCTGAGTCCCCGGCGGATTCATTTTGCTGGACCATGACGGGCTCCTGCTGAAATATATAGCCACTGACGACGAGTCCAGCGACCCGTTTTAGGTGGTTATGCCCAAAAGTCTGAGAGCCGCACTGTTGCGATCCTCTCACGACGAACCCATGGCCGGTCACCTGAGTGGCTCGAAAGTTTTTGCAAACTGAGCAATGTTGTGACCTGGCCCGGCACGAAGCGTGGCTTTTATCGCTATTCCGTGCCTGCCACGTCTGACAAACGGTTGAGCCAAGGGTTGGAAAGCCGCCCGGTCTTATGAACCGATTGTCAGTGAGCGTCCGTGGCGCGTACTAGCTGAAAGATCCCCTTTGGGAAAACTCAGCCGTGCCCACATCGCAGACCTGAAGCCCTTTGTCATGGTCTGACGAGCTTGCGCCAGTGCCCTGCGGCACTTCGCGCAAGCAACGGGCACACCCGGAGCGGCGGACCGCATTCGGACCCCGCACCGGTATAATCTGAGGAAGCGGTCACCTTTGTGATTTCGCGCCGGACGGCGGACTTCTCCGCAACCGAAGGCCCTCAGTTTACTGTCTAGCCTCAGTATACGTTAGCTTCTTTACGGCCTTTTCTCGTAAAGAAGTTGACCCCGCTCTGTCTGCTGCCAGTGTTTCTTTTTTTTTTTTTGAAGTGTTCATGTGTATTTTGTTTATTTTTGTCTAATATTAAGTGTTATTTGTGTTTTATGTTTTTCGCCAGATGTTGAGTGTCGTTTTGCTCTGTTTTCACTTTTTTTTTCCGTGTTCGTTTCGTCTACCGCGAAGGGAGCTGTGTGTGACCTTGCGTGTCGGTGCTTGCCGGGAGAGAGAGAGACATAGGACGCTTTGCGCCTACGCTCGCGCAGCTGTCGGCGGTGTGTGTGCGTGTGTGAGTGCGTGACGCTTCGGTGCGAGCCCGGGAGGAGTGCGTCATAGCTTCCCCCCCATCGATGCGGACGCTGGAGGTGCTGGGGGGTCATTGACCCACTGACGTCAGACCATCTGGCTGTGCTCTGCTCTCGGCTGTCGCCGAAGAAGCCGTGCTGCCTTTCCCACCATGGCTCCTGCACGAGGCCAGCTGAAAGCAGCTATATGCTGCCGGCCAACGCCAGGGCGCCTCGCAGCCAATTTTGGTTCGGCCTCCCCGACCACCGGAGAGGCCCGGCTTCCCGCAACGTCCAGCTCCCTCATCGAGCCAGAAATGCGGGGCCTCCGAACAACCGAAGCGGCTTTCGTCGGACTCGCGGCTTATCAAGAGCAGGAACAAGCCATCAGTGAGCCCCTCCTGTACCACTGACCTCGCACTCGGGCATCGCACCCAGCGGACACTGTCACGCCCTTTTCCGCCCCTCCGCGCAGTGGACGCTATCCCCCTTAAGCACCACGAACACCAGTGCCACGTTTCTGTCCTCCCTTCCGCAGTTATTTGTATAGTGTCATGTGTTTACTTTGTTATTTATGTTTTGTTTCTCATTTGTGATCTTTTTTTAGCAGCAGTAACAGAGCTGGACTGAGGTTAGCTGTAGCTCATAGCAGTGTCATTTTAACTGCATGGGTGACGTCCGGCTGCCTTTTGCAGACCGGTAAAGGACAAGTTTAGGAGAGGGGGATGTGGGAATGGAGGCTGGCCCGCTGCCTTTGCGCGGGCTTTCCCGCCTTTTCTGCCATTCTCATGTCCCGACATGTCTGCCCTCCTTTGCTGTCAGCCGCGCTGGGAAGGGCGGAGTGACGTTTAACTCCCTCACCCGGTAGCAGATGTTGACTGTGGCGCCGCGCGCGGGGACCCCCGTGAGGTTTTCGCGCGCTGCGTCGTGAGCAGTGAGTACAGTCCGGGACGTCAAACGGTGAGCCACGCACTGTTTTCCGTCCGTCGAGTCCCGTCGCTCGGGGCTCGTCGGACTTCGCTGACGGCGCCTCGCGCCCGATGCGAACGCTCACCTTTTTGTTGCCCCGCTGCGTACTCATGGCCGAAGGGCAGTACGGTGTCCTAGTGCGTGGCCTAGCTACGCCGACCCGTCTCCCTTCGAAGCCAACGCGAGCGCCTTTGCCCTCGCTCGAGCAACCGGGCCCTTTGTCCCGGTGTCTCCGTGGATCACCTTTACCGCGGAGACGTGCTCGTGGCACCCTGTGTAGTACTTTGTGCCCGTGGCGTGGATAAGCCTATTTGCTTTCCCGCCGCGCCTTTTTTGCAACGGGCTGTACTGCGTTTGGTGTTGCCACAATAAAGTGTTGCGACTTGAGCAGTATCGTGTTTCACGCCACGGCGACGGTTAACGCGTGCCCTGCGGCTCGCTAAGACCGAACCCACGCTGGTGGCCGTACTCCTTCGGGATACGTGTACACCACAGACCCCCATTTGCTTAGATATGCCGAGAAACATGACAGGGGAGGAGAAACGTGCACGTGGTCTGTTGTTCCTGTCTATGCTTGTCCTGGACAGTTTTAGTGGGCACCTAGTAGACCGCGTACAAGATGAGCTAAAGGAGCTGCACACAGATCTGGCAGTGATTGTGGGCGCCTCACATTGATACTGCAGCCTTTGGATGTGTTCTTGAATAAGCCTTTCGAGGACAATGTTCTAAGGCTGTACACCACCTTGGCTGGAGGACATCAGCTGACTCCAGGTGGTAAGATTAAGAGGCCGTCTATGGAAATGCTGTGCACTTGGATCATGGAAGCATGGAAGGGGATCTCTGACGAAGTCACCAGGAAAAGCTTCAAAAAGACGGGCATCTCGAACGTACTAGATGCATGTGAGGATGACATGTTATAGGGTGCAGATTATTTGGACACCAAAAACGAATCCCCGCTCGGCAAAGATGAATGTGTGCTCTCCGACTTGTACTCCGAATAGCGAAAAAGAGGAGCACCTACGACTTTTGTGTAAATAAATTTTACGAGTGTGCAGTTGACGGCTCTTGCTTGCTCATTAAAAGGTATGTAGCTATGTTTGTTTTAAGCTGAATTAATTGGTAAACGATAAAGTCCCTTTTTACTTGACAAATGTGCAGATTTAAAGCGCGAGAACCGAGTTGCAAAAATTTTCGAAAATATTACCCCGCATAATTACCCTAAAGTTCTAGCCGGATTTTTGAAAAAAAAAAAAAGTGAGCCTATTATGCTGGTAAGTGTGGTATTCGTTCTGGGTAAAAAACCCCCAGCATCCGAACTTAGTTTCGGGGAGGGGGGCGAGGGGCCCTAGGGCAACCTCCCTGGCAGCGAGGCCTATGCCCAGGCCCTGCTGGACTGGAAACGAGTTCTCGGTGTTCTTTTTTTCTGATGCAAGGACGCAGGATTTCTGCATAGTGTCAATTTTGCTTACCAGCAGAAAAGGAGAGGAGAGAAAAATGCATGACAGGATGGCTGCTGACTTTATAGTTGGTGTTAGTGCCCATCGTTTCACGTACGCTTCTGTCCTGTCCTCGTAGAAAGCAATGCTGGAAAATTTTAGGAAAGAACACATTGCCGATTAACCCCACAGTGCATTTTTCAAAGACTGCGAACACAATTTTCACTGCACAGAGAAGGCTTGATGGCAATGTTTCCCAGCTATGCGTAGAAGCTAGCTTAGTGACAACACGCAGAGGTCCTTTTTAGAAAACTTTTTGCAAATTATTGCCGATAGTGAAGGTAGTATGCAAAAAAATACGGTAAATGTTAAATGTCCCAGGAAAACACAAACGTAATGTCATAACTATGCCACAGTGTCCCTGGTTTTTCGTGTGTACCACCACAACTAGCCATACTGTTTTTCAGTTTTGATCGTGAGCCAACCCCTCAACTTCCAACTCTATATTTAGAAATAGCTTGACCTTTGTCATGTAAATATGATAGATGAACTGAGCGAGCTCCATCTAAACCAATAAAGAATTTGAAAAAGGTATCCAGGCACAGTGTACCTTTTATAACAAAAGTAAAAAAATGAGCTTGCCCTTTTCGATAGCCAGCATATATCAAGTGAGAAGCCACTCAGAACAATCAATTACGTCTAGTAGTGTACAAACAAAGACACTTCTAAGTCTATTCCAGTTGCCTACCACAGTGAACAACTAAAGAGTTTTCTTACCAGCCACCAAAGAAGCATTTGTTCACACCACGGCTAGAGCACTGTGAGCTGTAGCTAGCTACTATATTCAAGCTAACTTACTTTTCATAACATATTCTGCTTTGTAATAAGACTTGCCGCATTCATTATGAGCTACTTGCAAGAGGGTATGGTAATTCTATAAGCTTCCAGCATGAACAACTTCTAATGACGACAGAAATGAAGCAATTGTGTCACTTTCAAAGAAAGTCTGCTTTCAATTCAACACATTTTCCACACCTCTCAACCAACATTTGTACACCCTTCAGAATGTCCAGAAACTGCTTTCCCCACTTCATCATCAGCAACAATTTTTTTTGCGCTGAAGATCTTTCTGTAGCTTTAGAAAGAGGTAGTAGTCACGTGAACTGGCTGCAGGGCAAGTGATCGATGACCACACAAAACTCGTCGTGTTGTGAGGTAGGCGTCATAATGGAAAATACCACTTCTGATGTACTGCATCATGCATTTCTAGGCTTGTGCGAATAGTGAATTTTAGATTCCAAGTGAGTTGGAAGCGAATAGTGATTCTGGTAGGATAATTTCAAATCAAGTTCGAATACCACGATATTATAAAAAAAAAGCCTATTTGTCACGACCTACCTAATCAGCACAACATTTACAAAAATTTGAAGCAAAGCCTGCGCAAATGTCCTTATCTTTCCTTTTTGTTCAAACAACTTCGAATAGTAGCAGGATTTTACTTTCAGGAGAATTCAAGCGATAACCTGTATAATGCATTACATTTTGAAATTTACTATACTTCAAGCAATTAAGCCTGTATAAAAACCTTTTAAACTCAAAGAATGATGAATACATGTGAGGGTAGTAAGTTCCTTGAACCTTGAAATGGGGCTTTGCGACAATCAGATTTCTTATGGGTGGATATGTTTTCATGGTTTAGCACTCCTTTATTGCTGTTAAGCCACCTTTACAAGAAGTTTCATGTGGCCTAATACAATTATAGTCGGCAACAAGCTGATGATGGAAATAAAGTGTACCAATATCCATTTGTGTTATATGCGTCCAACTTCGGGCCCTTTTTACTATGACACAACAGTCATGACGAGCCAATGACTAATTCAGCAAGGCGCCGTTTGTGACGAGAGGTGATGTGCCGCTACACCAATACCGACAGGTGTCCATTTGGTTGTCCTGTGGTGTTTTCTTTATCAAGAAGAAGCTATTTCATCCACTCGCAATCAGAATCACTTTTTTCAGTCGTCAAGCGTTATTGCCCGAGGGTGACCACTCTCCACAATTGTCGCCGCAGTCATTCATGTGCAGTAAGGTGAAGGTGAAGTCAGAATGTTCACCTCTGTGTTTTGTGGAATCCGTGACTTACCACCCGCGAGAACCACAGCATCAGCACTGCTACATGTGCGTGTCTGTGTTACTTGGGTGTCATTTGTGATTTGCGCTGTGTTGTGCGCCTATGCGAGTGATGTATGTATGTGCCAACGAGGTACGAGAGAAAAGCAACCAACAAAACCAGCTGGTGTGACACAGTACGAAAATTAACAATCCAGGTGGGGAGAATATGCAGTGGTCTGTGCATTATAAAGTGAACTGTGGTCATCCTGTGTGTGTGTTTGATCATAGGTTGAGTACCCATTTGCGCAGCTTTGTCACCTTAACTGAATTGATTTCCACCAGCCCAGAATTAGGTTCCAGGCTGAAGTGCCCGTTGCGTGAGCTCTTGTCTTCCGCTATATGCACGAATGCCTTGCATGCAAAATGCGTGCGAGGTTCTGCAAATCAGGAAATGACACGCACTATGTAATATCACTGTATTGATCATGATCGATGCACCAATCATGATTAATCACAATTGATTGAATTGATTGTAGTCGTTACTGAAGCGACACCGCTAAAACTATAATTGAACAAAAATAAAAGATTTGGGGATATAAGGCATTGCATCATACTTATTAATATTTTATTCAAAAATCCTACTTTTGCTTAGCATGCATTAAAAAGAATTTTGCTTGCACTGTACACCTGCACTGTATT
This sequence comes from Rhipicephalus microplus, assembly GCF_043290135.1. NCBI lineage: Eukaryota > Metazoa > Arthropoda > Arachnida > Ixodida > Ixodidae > Rhipicephalus > Rhipicephalus microplus. The sequence continues at coordinate 5,085,649 of NC_134702.1, read as the reverse complement.
ATGTAATGATGATTTGTTTATAATTACAGCAGAGCATGTGAAAGAAGGCATGAAGGATGCATTGCGCTCCCCTGTGTCTGTGCATGCAATTCATTGGCATTCGCTGGAGCGCAAGAACCCTCTTGCCTAGCGGACTTGCGCAGACACACCTTTGCACAGACATTCAGAGAAGATAGTGGCCCCTGTTCCAGCATAACTGGGTCTCGCCTTGAAAACGTTGAACATTCAAGGGCCAATAAGTCATGACAGTGTCAAGAAATTATATCAGGAGTGCTTGCATAGGATGGATTTGAGAGAGAGACGCGGGACGTGAGTGGGACAAAACAAACACACTTTATCACATCAAACACAAACAATAACCAAAGAAGTCAAAAATCGAAAAAGAAACACTCACGAGTACACAGAACTAATCCAACAACATCCTATACAAGGGCAAACCAGAATTGACCATCATCATCGTCATCATCAGCCACTTTACATGTAGTAGGAGAAACTCCTGTTGCAAAAAGAAATCGTAACATTGCGTATTAAGAAAGTGCATTACATCCTCCCACTAATACTGTTATACTCGCAAACGCATTGACGCATATTCATTTAATCGTTGTTTGACACTTTGGTAATTTTAACTCATCATCATCATCATCAGCCTGACTACGTCCACTGCAGGACAAAGGCCTCTCCCATGTTCCGCCAGTTAACCCGGTCCTGTGCTTGCTGCTGCCAATTTATACCCGCAAACTTCTTAATCTCATCTGCCCACCTAACCTTCTGTCTCCCCCTAACCCGCTTCCCTTCTCTGGGAATCCAGTTAGTTACCCTTAATGACCAGCGGTTATCCTGTCTACGCGCTACATGCCCGGCCCACATCCATTTCCTCTTCTTTATTTCAACTATGATATCCTTAACCTCCGTTTGTCCCCTAATCCACTCTGCTCTCTTCTTGTCTCTTAAGGTTACACCTACCATTTTTCTTTCCATTGCTCGCTGCGTCGTCCTCAATTTAAGCTGAACTCTCTTTGTAAGTCTCCAGGTTTCTGCTCCATAGCTGCAGCTGTTATGTACCTTCCTCTTGAGGGATAATGGCAATCTACCTGTCATAATTTGAGAGTGCTTGACAAATGTGCTCCTTCCCATTCTTATTCTTCTAGTTACTTCAGTCTTGTGGTTTGGCTCCGCGGTTATTACCTGTTCTAAGTAGACATAGTCTTTTGCAACTTTGAGTGCACTATTACCTCATTCGAAGTGCTGTTCTCTTCTAAGGTTGTTGTACATTATTTTCGTTTTCTGCAGATTAATTTTAAGACCTACTTTTCTGCTCTCCTTGTGTAACTCCGTAATCATAAGTTGCAATTCGTCCCCTGACTTACTCAGCAATGCAGTGTCATTGGAAAAGTGCAGGTTACTAAGATACTCTCCATTTACTTTTATCCCTAACTCTTTTCATTCTAGGCCTCTGAAAACCTCCTGTAAGCACACGGTAAATAGTATTGGGGAGATTGTATCCCCCTGCCTTACACCCTTCTTGATTGGTATTCTGTTGCTTTCTCTGTGAAGCACTATGGTAGCAGTTGATTCGCTGTAGATTTCTTCCAGCATGTTTATGCTTCGTTGACGCCCTGATTCCGAAGTGTCTGCATGACTGCCGATGTTTCTACTGAATCAAGCGCCTTCTCCCAATCTATGATGACCATGTATAGAAGTTGGTTATATTCTGAGCACTTTTCTATTACTTGATTGATAGTATGAATGCGGTCGATTGTTCAGTAGCCTCTACGAAATCCTCCTTGTTCCTTTGCTTGATTGAATTCTAATGTTTTCTTTACTCTGTTAGCAATTACCTTTGTAAATAGCTTGTATACTACGGAGAGCAAGCTGATCGGCCTGTAATTCTGCAACTCCTAGTCATCTCATTTCTTATGTATTAAGATGATGTTAGCATTCTTCCAAGATTCTGGACACCTCGCAAAAAGGGTGGCTAGTTTTTCTAACACAATCTGTCCTCCATCTTTCAGCAGATCTGATGTTACCTGATCCTCACCAGCAGGTTTGCCTTTTGCATTCACTTCAAGGCTTTTCTGACTTTCTCTATATTACTGGTGGAGTGTCATCTGGGTTACTGTTAGTTCCTATATCAAGGTCGTGGTTGTCCCGGCTACTGTACAGATCTCTGTAAAACTTCTCTGCTATTTGAATAACCTATATGGATAGGTTAATTAACCTATCCATATAGGTTGCTACTTTGCCTTCCTTGTCCCTCAGTGCATACATCCGATTTTTGCTTATCCCAAGTTTCCTCTTCACTGCTTTGACGCTTCCTCTGTTCTTCAGAGCGTGTTCAATTCTCTCCATGTTATACCTTCTTACGTCGGATACCTTACGCCTATTAATCAACTTCGAAATCTCTGCCAGTTCTATTTTGTCTGTTGTACTTGAGACTTTCATGATTTGACGCTTCTTAATGAGATTTTTCGTTTTCTTGAAAAGCTTGCCAGTGTCCTGTCCAACTACCATACCTCCAACTTCAACTGCACACTCTATAATGATACTTGTCAAATTATCATTTAGTGCGTCAACGCTAAGGTTGGTTTCCTCAATAAGAGCCGAGTACTTGTAGTGAAGCGAGACTCTGAATTCCTGTACTTTCCCTCTCAGTGCTAGCTTATTGATTGGCTTCTTGCGTATCAGTTTCTGTTGTTCCTTCTTGAAGTCTAGGCGAATTCGAGACCATACCATTCTATGGTCACCGTATCGTACCTTACCAAGCACTTCCACATCCTGCACGATGCCTGGATGGGCACTGATTATAAAGTCTATTTCGTTCTTATTTTCGCTATTAGGGCTCCTCCATGTCCACTTGCGGTTTCCTCGTTTTCGGTAGAAGGTATTCGAAATCCCTAAATTATTGCGTTCTGCGAATTCTACTAGTAGCTCTCCTCTGGCATTTCTAGTACGGATGCCATAATCTCCCACTGCCCAGTTTCCAGCCTGCTTCTTCCCTATTTTTGCATTCAAGTTTTCCATCAGTATAGTATACTGTTTTTATCTTACTCATTGCCGATTCTACGTTTTCATAAAAGCTTTCAACTGAAGCGTCATCATGGCTGGATGTAGGCGCGTAAGCCTGTAGCACCTTTATCTTGTGAGTTTAATTACGATACCTACCACCCTTTCATTAATGCTATATAGTATTCCTCTATGTTGCCAGCTATGTTTCTGTGAATAAGGAACCCAACTCCCAGTTCTTTTCTGTAAGCCAAGCCTTGATAGCAAAGGACGTGCCCATTCTGTAGCACTCTATAGGCCTCATCTGTCCGCCTAACCTCACTGAGCCCTATTACATCCCATTTAGCACCCTCTAGCCCCTCGAATAGTACAGCTAGACTTGCCTTACTAGATACGGTTCTAGGAATAAACGTTGCCAAGTTCAGGTTCCAATGGTGGCCTGTCCGGATCCAGAGAATCTTAGCACTGATTGTAGTTCAGTCTAAATACTGCTTTAGCCCTAGCCAATATGGCGTCGACCAGGGAACGTTCTTACGGCTTGTTGCGTTGCGACTCGTTGCCCCTTGCGGTGTCGACGTTTTGTCGAGTCCTCTGTCTTTGACGGGCTGCTCTACTTCTTACAATCGCTGTTGGTTGCTCCCGCCGCACCAACTGCTCTTCCTCATCAGGAACTCTCCCTTTGACATGTCCACTCTGCTGGCTGGTGTGAGCTTCTCCCGTTCTAGTGCGATGTGAGGAAGCTGCAAGTCCACCAGGAACTGCTGGGCAAAGTTGTGGCATGTCCGGGATGCCTCACTCGGAACCTCCGAGGTCGACAGTCACTTCACCGGTTCTCCGCGCCGACATCCTTCAGGGCCAGGCAGTCATGCTGCTCTCGTCGCCGTAGCGATGCTTGTTTCCCATGTCTTCGCAGCTCGGCATTCCAACGCACAGTGCCAGCTCATTGCCCGGGATTTTTCTTTTTGACCTGGGTCGCATACCACGAGCCTTTTTGCGACCAACCTCTTGCGTCGACGTGGCTAGTGCACGTGCTCTCGGATGACTCCTCGTGAACCGTCCCCCCGCTCCCACGTACTGCCTCTCCTTTACTCATGACAGACAACACCAGTGCGAGTCGTGCAATTGAGGAAAAAAGTCACTTAAAACATTTAGTTGCTGCCACTTTTGCCGCGTACATCACCTTGGCACGAACGTAACGACAAGGTATACAATGACTCCCACTCTTAAACAAAGTGTGCTATGTGCGTTTATTTAGTTGAAACAAGATGCCATATGCAACATTGGCATTTGGCTCAAACACGTTGACAAGCAAGGTGAGGTGAGACGCACATTCAATACTTATGGCTGTACAAGTATCAAAATTCATGAAGTCAATCTGAGATCACTCCGCCATTTCTCGCTTTGAGTCATAGCTGCGAAAGTTACAGCAGACAGCGAAGAAACCTGGTAGCGAAAGTTAGTAAACAAAAATTGCAAATGCCCTTATTAAGTGTGATTAATGCCCCTGTTTTGTTTTGTGAAACTGCAAAAGAATGGTTCCTTTATTTTGAACTTCACGTTAAATGTGACACTTTTTGTTATAGTACCACAGTAGGTACCATGCAGAAACGTCACCTTCGAGAGATGCAAATTACTTTTTCATGGACTTAAAGATGAACATAATGGAGGGTGCCATTAAAAGAACAGATATATTGCTAAGCTGACTCTGAACTCAGTGTTTTCACAATTTTTTCATCAAGCTTCCATTATTTCAATATTATTGCTGCATTGCAAGAGACATATATAGGTCAAGATTCTTAGTATTCGTTAGAAACTACTTCCTTTGTAGCGTGGAGGCATACAAAATAAGAGCAACGTTGACTCGTGGGTGGAGCTTATACTTATTCTTAGGCTGTTATATACTATGGGTGCTCCACTGCAATGAAGCCACCTTCACAGGGGTTATATGCAGGCTAATATACATTTATTCGTTTTACTTTGAATACTTGAAAATTTTCAAGAATTTAAAATTGAATTGAAGAAAATTTGAATACTCGTTCATATTCAAAGCATTCAAATATTCACACAAGCCTATGCATTTCATTTAGGCACACATCCAGGCATCCAAATAGATGGTGCTATGTGCTTAAATTAAACATATAGACATTGTAGTGACTACACCTTATGTTACACTGCAGCGTGCTGCACAGGCCAGTGCAGTTGTGTCTGGTCGAGGCATGGTCTTGAAGATTGCAGCCCCAGAGTCTGGTCAAAATATCGCCTTTTAGACAGCTACATACCGATCTCGGAAGTCATGTTTAACTGTGGAGAGGGCCTATCGAAGGAGGACATCTCAGTGAGCTCATCCCTAGCGATTGGCCATGTGTTCAACAGAGAATTCGCTCTCGCAGTATTCACCATACTGAGAATAAACAGGCTGTGCCCTATAGCAACACTTCCTTGCTTCAGTGCTTAGGCTGACCTGTGGCAGTTGCTTGGAGATGCGACGGAACACGTGGTAGTAGAGGTCCCAAGCTTGAGTCAGATCTTTGACATTCAAGGAACGCTGGTACTTCTTGCACCACTCTAATGCCTCCGCCAAGTCTCGACCATAGGCCTGCAAAGGTCCAATGCACATACTCAAAATTATTACAAAGGCAGTGAGTGATGTCAGATAGAAAAAAATCTGTAATTTTTTTTTTAAATTCTCATGTAGAAGTGTTCATTTAAAATGTTGTTTTGATGAAAGAAAATCTTCCTGTCAGTACCTACAATAAAAATTTCCTTAGTCAAAAATAAACATTTACCAATCCTTTCAAATGTTAAGTCAATGTGAATCTGTGTGCAAAGATGCCACAACTATATTAAAGAAGCAGTGAAAGCAAGTGTATTCTAACAAACACTCAAGGCAGGCATCCCTTGAATATGACTGTAATAAATTATACTCATTGATCTTATTTTTTTACGATAATTTGATTCATAGATATTAAAAAACACATACACACAATAAACACATATGCATTAAAAACACATACACACACCATAGACAACCTGACACCCCAGATTTCCCTGCAATAGCAAGCCTAACATGGCTGGTTTGGAATTGAACTCATTTGAGTTCAACCAAGAGTACTTTCGACAAATCAGCGGAACTGCCATGGGTAAAAGCTCGTACCAAACTATGCAAACATTTTCATGGGAAAACTAGAAACCAAATTATTGTCCCAAACGCCCTTGAAACCACTGCTATACAGAAGGTATATTGACGACATTTTTATGATTTGGACTCGCAGCGAGGATGAACTGCTAAGCTTCATCGATACTTACAATACTCCCACTTCCCATTCCCCCACCGTAGGGTAGCAAACCGGGCATATGCCTGGTTAACCTCCTTGCTTTCTCTCTTTCTATTTTGTTTTTCTTGTCCTTCCTACAACACTGTGCATCCAAACATACACTTCACACACACCTACTCACAAGTAACTGTAAATTTTCTTGACGTTACTATAACAATAGGAGATGACAAACTTTCCACAACCCTCTATCGCAAAGCGACGGATCGACAGCAGTACCTCCATTACCAAAGTGATCATCTGCGCCATTGTAAAAACAACATTCCATACGGCCAGACCCACCGTTTTAAGCGAATTCACTCAAAAGACACTGAGTTCCATGGGAGCTCACAAAGGCTAAAACTTATGCTCGATAAACATAAATATCCTCCACATGTATTTAATTACGCTATTCAAAAAGCTCGTAAACTAAAATGTGATGACCTTCTTACGAAGCGGCTACCACAACACAACCTGTAACAGACACACCTGTGTTTAACTGTGTTGATGCTCTCTTCGAGAATGATGTCCATCACTGCAAAATTTTTAGGAAGCTTGTTCTGCATGTCGTCTGTCATAAGCGAAAGCTGCGAAATCTAGAGATGACGAAGACCACCAGCAAAGGTGCACGGGCGCGTGCTCAGAATGTTGAAGAGAACTCGAGGCACTAGTGCGAAGTAGAAGCGAAGGACAAAGAGGTCATGAGCTTGGCTTGTCTCGGGGAACTCGGAGGCGGAAGGCCGCATCATCAGCATACACCAGCGATGGGCGTTCAGGTGAGCTGCCTGAGACGCGGGCGTCCCAAGGTGGCCAGCAAAATCAATGGCTATCGAAAAGAGGCTTCTCGGAAATGCAGCTACTGTGCCCAGCAAAATGAGCGTTCCCGGCGCAAGCCCCTTTTTCGGAAGCGAGCCACCCAAGGCGATCCCAGGAGTGCCACGTCAACAATGGAACACCACGCAGAGTGACAGTACCAGTAGCCCGAAACGGACTTATAGCGTCAGCGACGACAGCCTGCACACACAGGCAGCGACAGAAGTATCAAGCTGCCAGCACAGGATTGACAACAGACCGAACTTTGGCAACAACCCAACCAAGTCAGTGGCGTCACGTAAACCAGACCGAGACATCTGAAAAGCTAAGGCGAGACTTAAGACCTAATTAGGACATTTGCATTACTGATTAGGTGTGTGTTAACTTCCAGTTATTTCGCACTTATTTGTTAGTTGTACATTTGTATATATTTTAGAGTGTCGTTTTTTTTTTTTGATAAATGTTTGTTCGTCTTTTCAGTCTGAGTCCATCGCATGGGGCCGCACCTGTAATTCATGACATCATCGGGGCTTAACAGCGATTGAGTTCAGCTAGGACTGCCTTTGCTTCGGCACAAGGGGGCTCAAAGGCGACCTTCCTCCATTGCGCACGATGTGGGCGGGTAGTCAGCGGGTAAGCTAGGGTGAGTGCATACGTAACGAGCTGCTAGCTCAACGATAATCTGAGTTTCTGCGCAACCTGAGAATTCGAGTTTGTGTAACAATCTATCAATTGTGAGTTGTTGAGATGCTTTCGATGGCTTGTTGCCTAGTTGGCGTTCCAACAGGTTCCATTTGGCCCACTTTCTCATTCGAACATCTACCGAGTTGCACACTTCGTCCGAGTGCCGATGCTTTAGGGTGCAGCAGTGGTCCTCGATCTGCCAGTTGAGATCAGCCATGTTTTTGCACAGATTTCAGTTGAAGGACCCCTGACAGCGAAAGCTTTCTTAGCAACTTTTTTTTAGTGATTTGTAGCGTTGCCTATGGTAATGCTGAAATTGAATTGTAAATGTTTTAATGTTTTCTAGGAGAAACACGCTCAAAGCATGCAGATTGTTTCATTCTTCCCCGCCCACGAGTCCCTTTATTTGAAAACAGCGGGTTCAGCATCACCAAAGCTTGATTGCATGTAGTCTCGGGCACTGCCCTGCTGTGGGTCACTTGCTGCTGTGGTTGTTCCTCGCTTACATCATTTGAACAGAATCTAAAACGTTTATTTTCCGAATAACAGTGACATATGTTTTTTTTTTTTTTTTGGCGTGTGTGTGTACTTTTTGTTGGTTGCATGATTCTGCAGTAGTTGTCTTTCAAATCTTCAGCGCGGTGCAAAAGTGCCGCCTCAAATGCGTCATGTGCTGTTCTGCGCGTATGTATTGCATCGCATGTGTGTTCCATTTATGTATGTTATGTATAACTTCGAGTTGCTGGTCACAATAATACCGAGAAATTATCTCGAGACCTGTACGGTACTTCTTTTTTGCAAATAATTGTTTGTACTTCCACCCTGTAACGGCCCACTTCTGGGCTAACAGTATAAATAAATGAAATGAAATGAATGCAATGTATAATTTATGTTCGATTTTGCATCAGTTCGAAATACCAGCCTAGATACCATAAGAAACAAGTGACCCACAGCAGGGCAGTGCCCGAGACTACATGCAATCAAGCTTTGGTGATGCTGAACCCGCTGTTTTCAAATAAAGGGACTCGTGGGCGGGGAAGAATGAAACAATCTGCATGCTTTGAGCGTGTTTCTCCTAGAAAAAAGAAAACCATTCCTGGCCTAAGCAGCCAAAACCACTTTGAGAGCAGCTCGACAACAGAGCAAGAGAGATGACGAACAATAGTCCTTGCCTGGTGCCAGTCGGGGTATTGTGTGCATGCCACAAATGTTCTCTGATGCCAAACATTTTTGCTTGACCTCTGCAATGTCACAAGGGGCCCCCCTGTCTACGTCAAACCACAGAAAATGTCGATTGCACCTTAATGCTCGGATGAGCACGCACCCTTACTTTAAAATATCTTATAGGCAATGATCCCCACTAATAATTAGTCAAAAGTGCCTCTGAAACAGGACTCTAAACTACATAAACATCTCGAATTTCCAAATTTGGTGTCAGGGGTCCTTTAAGCTTTTGTGTTCGCCATTCCGCGTGAAGTGCATTTTTAGCCTTGAGAATGTTAGGAAGACAGCTGTCGATGTGCTAAACCACTTGGTCCGTTTTGACATCCTTAGTAAACTTAGCAAGGTCCTGTTTAAGTCAAGCGAAGAGTCCTGCCAGTGTGTTGTAATGGGTATCGCCCCATTTCCTGAGTACTTGAAAAATAGGTCTCAGTCCGTGATTCTAAAGTTCCTGATTTTGTTCATGAAGGTGTTTTATAAAATGTGTATGATCAATGCCGAGGTTCACCTGTAGATTGGTCCACGTGGGTTAACCTGCATTTTAAACCATTGTTAGATCAAGTGCACTGTCGCCGGTAACTGAGTTGGTTACTCGAGTGGGAGAGTTAGGGTCCATTAAGAGTGTGAGTCAGTGAGTATTCCTTTGCAAAACCACGGCAGTCCCTTTACGAGAGGAGCCTCTGTACGCGAAGTCTTGATGCTGAGTGAAGTCCCCGGCAATGATGAGCATATGATCTTCTGCAATTTCACTCGCTCTCTTGAAGAGGACATGGAAAGTGGTCTAAGTGTTTTTAGGTGTGCTGTACACATTAAGGATAAAAATCAACTGTTTTAGTAGAGAGTTTGGTATGAGGTAAATCAAAATGTGTTCGTTTTTGCGGGCTGGGCGGACCTCGTGGCGAACGTATGTGCATTTCTTCAAAATGAGGGTGCGCTTATGCGAGGGTTTCCTTTATTAAGATAGGCACGCATAGCGGGTTCGGTGGTAGAGTTTCTTGGTGTAAAATTATGGCAGAACAGTAGGCACTGAATTTAATAAATTGTATCGAGGGCTGCTTTTCGCTTTGATATGGCTAATGAGATTCTATTGCCAAACTACAAGATTGGTTGTGAGAGCCATTACTGCTGCATGAGAGAAGGCACAAGTTGCAGCGCTGCAATCTGCGTTCCTGCTCCTAGAATTTGTAGTCGATTGCAACGCTCGGTTAGCTGTAGTTTAATAGGGGTGATTTCTTCAATCATAGCTGCGTGAAATTGCTTGAGTATTTTAATTAAGTTCTCTATAGTGAGCAGTTTGTCTTCTCTGTATTCAGCTGCCCTGCATTTCATTGTGCGACACGCGGCTGCCGCATAAGAAGGAGCTGATTCTGCAGCAAGTGCGGCGGGTGCCGGTTCGCCGACAGCGCATTCTCTTTTTCGTAAGAGTGTAACTGATAAAATACAGACACTCAGACGTGAGAACACGTTTCTTCTAAATGAGCCTACTCACAGAGATTAGGGCACCTTTACGAAACATGCAGAGGGTACACGCAGTTAGCGAACCAGCACCTGCTGCAGATTCAGCTCCTTTTAATGCGGCGGCCGCAAGTTGCGCCATGGGGTGGCCATATTCCCTTACACCTGCGTTTGGCAGAGTTACATGAGACTGATTCCAAAAGAGTTAGTTGCTAGCCTTACTTTGTAAACACTAGAATTAAGGCCACTTGAGTGCAGTCCCAGTGCAAGAATACGCTTTGGAGCAGGATGCTCAAGTTGACTTGCACAACATGGCACACAGCACTTCTACCATTGTGTGTGTTACCGTAGGTTGTGTCCAACAAAGTAAACGATCCGTTGCTTTCCTTTTGCTAGAACTTGACTTTTTGTGCACTTGAAAGCACTTTCAGTGGAAAGCCAAAGAAAATGTCAGAAAGTGTCTTTTTCGTTTTGGTTTGAATTGTCATACCTTAAAGTCCTTTTGTAGGCATTATGTGCATGAATAGAGAAGGGGCTAGAAAAAATATAAATAATTCACCATTACGGTATACACAACACTGCCAGTTGAAGAGATACATGATACAAAGGTGATACATGATACAAAGGTGATAACATAAATATACATAGTAATGAAATAAACAAGAAAAGGAAAAAAACATTAATATATATCATATGTATTGATAAACCACAAAATGAAATATAAAATGAAAGAAAACACACTTTGTAAAAACCAATTTGTCAGGATGAAACAAAATTTTGACAACCACTTACTTGTGGCACAAAGCTTGCAGCACTAAAGATACATATTTCACAGATAGCCTTATTGACAAAATTGAACGTGAAACCAGTGAACCTCTCCCAGGTGGTCATTGAACGTGAAACCTCTCCCAGGTGGTCATTTTATCAATTGAGCTAACCAAGATGATAGCGATTGGCAGCACTAGAATGAATGATTTGAGAGAATGAGGCAAGGGTTTTCATAGTATTGTCATATTATCCAAGATTTGATGCCACTGTGCCAAGAATTTTTTGTCAACGAGGAGGCTTTCTCTCAGAATAATCCATATGTATTTTCATGCACGTTTAAGACATAAACATGTGGTTGCCAAAATTCTATTTCATAACTCTTCTGCTACTTTGTGGGATGGTGCAAAACTAATTTGCAATGGTCAATGCATTAGTGCAGTGCTCATATCCCATTTAATAGTGTACAAGCTGTGATTGCCTTTGCAGGTGCTAATCAGACCTGATGAAAAGATGTCTCCCGCAACGTCTGTGGCCCTCGCTCCATCATGGCATGCAGGGGCTCCAAGGTGGCAAACATGCCCTTGACATTGCGCTCACCGAAGTAGAGACGAGAGGCCTCTTCCAGGCCTTCATGCCACAGCTCATGCCACAGAATGGCCACCCGTATGAGCTCTTCACTCACCTGCGTAGCACACAAAGAACAGTTTATCCTGGTTAAGCAATTCAACCTGGCACTAATTAATAATTCCGTGATTTCAGTAATGGAACATTCAGAATCAATATATCACAATGGGTGCAATGCATTTTTGATCTCTATAATTCTGCAATGCCAAGAATGAACAGAAACAGCTGCCCGGATTTTGTATTGCCACGTTGTGCTAATACCTCTTTCACACGGCAACCGCTGAACTCCATCTACGTCTGTTCAGCATTCAACTCCCAAATGAAGCTTTATGAGAATGGTGTTGGGGCCATGCTACACGGCTTAGTGCAAGCTTTCGACGGGAGCCCCACAGAGCAGAAATGGCGCTTGTCAAAATATTCCATTTTCCCGTATGAGTCTCCTTTAAAGCAACGCACACATCTTCATCTCTGATGTATTCTAATAACGAGAAAGTAAGCTGTACACGTGCGTGTGTCTGGTATAAACAAACAATACGGCACGACAGGTGGTGGCTTGGTGAAGCGTTGGGTACAGACACTGATGCCTACAAAAATAGAATTGAACCTTGTGCTACCCAGTGTATAATGCTACAAATTATAGTATAATGTTCAAATCTATAATTGAGATTACTAAGACGATTTTGTTTCCACAGTTTTCTTCGTAGCAATAGCTATGTCAAGTACACCATCGAGCCCAAGTGGTCATTACTGAACTTTCTTTTCCTAAAGCTCCATTTAAATTTCACAGCAAAATGGAGGCCGTGCGACATAAACTGCATCTCGTTCAATGAAAAGACAAAGTGCTTAAATCGAGTTCCGTGGTGGCCGTGTGACAGGGGTATAACATGTGCAGCCCTTTCCGGACAAAAACGGATTCCTTGGCAACGATACTTTTCATAAAAAGTAGGGGTGTGCAAATATTGTAAATTTCGAATACTTTTCGAATAGTGTTTGTTATTCAATTCAATTCACACTGAAATTTTCACAATGTGAACTATTCAAACTTCCCAGAGACAAATGCAGTCAACATCCGATTAAAAGCAACTCCTTCCAACCTGTAATATGCTTCGCCCCATTACAGTTCACTATTGCAGCAAAGCTGCCTTTAAAGCTCCGCTATGTTTGAACTTTTTATTTATTTATTTATTTAACAATACTGTAGGTCTTCTGCAGACCCATACAGGAAGGACTAAGTACAGTCAACGTCAAATTAAATGTGACCTCTTCAAATTTTCGATATGCTTCACCTCCTCGCACTATTGCGGCAAAGCCGCCTTCCAGTCTCTGCTACAGCCGCAAAAGTACTGACTCAAGAAAACGCTGGTTCCAACATGGAGATGATAAATGTGGCAATGTTGGGGGGCCCAGTTGACACTGTTTTTAACTTAAAATTTGGGCAGGAAATCCAAAATAAACGCCCAAAATTTTTAGCAAGCAAAATTTCAGATGTACTTTTTTTTATTGTACTGACGTCTACAAGGCAGATGTATAACTCCGGACTCACTTGTCTGCTATATCAGGTACTTCTCTGCGTTGCCTCATTCTCGATAAGACATGAAGTGCAGTGAAACTTCGTTAATACGCACCTGCCGGGGAATGCGTAATAACTACGCACTAATTATAGTGCACATTAACCAGCAAGTACAAATTATTATTTTCTGGCGTGCGTCATCGCCGCCAACAATGAAATAAGTACTGTGGCGCAGCAAATATTGCCTATGGGGGCCACCACAAAGCTCTTTCTTTTTTTTTTTTTTAAATCAAAGTGCACAAATGATTCTGGCACTCTCGCACAACAGTCTGACGGCACACGGTGACGATGCCAAGGAGCATTTCGAAACTAAAACGGCGCCCTAGGTGCGTGCCCGAGATACGCAGTGACTGACACAGCAACAGAAGGGACATAATCGGCTGCCAGCAATACATGCGTTCTGCGATTTGCATACTTACCGAAAACTGACATCTTTAAAAATTTTTTAAAACCACAATACGGTTGCATGCAGCCAATTGTTTACTGGTTAGTTGCGTGCAGCGCTTCGCCCACTTGACATTCGCCATGACTTGAGAGCCGCTTGCTATACAATAAGTCAACTTCAGTTCAGAATGCACATATGCGGCGAGTAGCCTGTTGGGTAAACGCGGCGATAACGAGGCTGTCGCAAACAATGCGCACTCCACGATGCTTTAACAGTTCCGGCAGCAGATGAAAGCGCATTTGGGCCGTTGCCTAATAAAAGCGTGCAATACGCTAACAACAGCGCAACACTTACTGTGCCGCACGCGTGTGCTTAGTGCAATACCGTCAGTACAACAAAATTTCTTGGTGCCCGCGACCCACAACACTTGACTCCCCATTAGCGAGCCGCTTTTGTTTCTGCCAATGCGGTGCGTGCAATATGATTACAGTCCCGCACAAAGAGGCTGCAGTCCAATACAATCAGGTAGTCTCCTATTAAAAGCCTACAGCAGGCATAAAATGGCACTATGCCACACGCGTACCCCAGCGGATAGCTGAGGATGCTTAGTGGTATAATGCTTTTTGTCGGCGATATGCGATCATACTAGCATGTTTCTTGGTGGTTGCCACCACGCCTTAGTTCTCTCGCGATGATTACCCACAAAGGCACCGCCACAATCGTGCGGAAGTCGAAATAATTGATCAATTGGTATCTGCACTTTTTGAAACGACAAAAATGATTTGCATCAGGTTGCGGTATCAGAAGTTCAGCAACACGGTAAACTTTTTTTGCAGAAAAAGTGATCGCTGCGGGCATCTGATACGCATTAACCGGTAGGCTTAGGATGAACTACAGTCGAGCCCGCTTATAACGAACCTCAGCCCGACGCGGCATCTGTTCACTGTATCCCGAAGTTCGTAGTAAATCAAACATAGCTTTTAAGAAACTTGTGAGAGAAAACACAAACTTTTTTGCCTCAAAAAGTCTTTGATGCACGCGTTTAACAGAGCAGAAGCAATAATGGCGGTCTCAAGTTTATTTCAAGTGGCAGCATGCTCGTTCACTGAGGTCCGTAGCATAAGCTGCATGAGGCACTGGCTCCAAAGTTTTGTTGTTCTCACAACTAATTTCTCCAAATCACTCTTGCCACGTACTTCATTCACAATGCCTTAATACGTGCACAGTTTTGCCGCGTTGGCATCATCATCGGCTGTAATCAAACCATCGCAATAGATGTCCCACCCGCTCTCTCATGTCGGAGTCGACGGCGCGCTGCCACAAATCGTCGCCGCAGTGGTTCTGTTCGGAAGCTTCAGGCACGGCATCGGGCCCGACATCGAGGAAGTCGGCCTCGTGAAAATAGTTTCGCGTGCATGTACCCATCACCGCCGCCCACGAAATATTCACTATCTCCACAGCTGAACACCAGGACGCCCGAAGTGGCAAGGTGGCTGCCAGGTGGTCAACGGCTATGAGCAAGCACTTTGCAACATGGCACCTAATGCGCGGATTACACTCAAGCCAAGCAGTCACATTTTCGACGTTTTCTTGAGCAGCAGGAAAAAGCATGCAAGTCCTCTCGTCTGCCATCGTGACCACACATGCACAGCAAGAGCGAGCAAGACCCGAACATGCGACACATATACCAGAACGCGTGGAACAGCTCTGGGCCAATTTCTAATCAGAAAACAAAACTAATTCGAGCCAGCGTGGCTGGCGTCGCGGAGCGGTGGAGACGGGCGAAGGGATTGTGATCAAGAGAGGAGAGCAGATTTGCGAGAGAAGGGCAAGGAGTTGTGATAGAGTGAAGAGAAGGGAGGATACGGCGGAAGGGCGACCTTTAAAACCAAAACATGCGGGAAGCAGGCAGGTCGGGTAGCTTGGTCTGTTTGGAACACAGTCTCAAGCATTAGCCTGGCTCATGGTAGAATACTCGACTGCCACGCAGGGGGTCTGGCTTCAAACACCATTGTCTCTTGAATGTTTTTTTTTTTCCTCATTTTGCTCTTTTATCATTTTACCTATCTATCTGTCTGTCTGTCTATCTATCTATATAGCCACCTATGACTAGGTGCCCTCGTGATAATCTTCTCAACTTGTGGTAGACCAGAATTAGTATCAAAGGGTAAGATGATTTAGGTATTATGACGGTCTGGTTATTATCTGCGTCCCCCTCACCTGTTGTGTGTGATCTGTGATTGGACAGTAGCATCCGCACGTGTTCCCTAATCTAGGAATCTGGGAAGAACATACCCTTTATAATGAGCCACCCAGCTCATTCGACGACCTTTAAAACCGAAACACGCGGGAAGCAGGCAGGTCGGGTAGCTTGCTTGAAAGGTTCACGAAACGTGCAACTCCTGCGTAGAAAAACTTAAAAGAGTGCCTGCGCGCGCAGAAGTCAAAGTACGGCGGCCTGGATCAGCGCGAGCGGCAGTGTTCAAAGAATCGGCGGCCGTGCTCAAAGAATCGTTTTGTTGCGCTGGTGGGTTTGTGTGGCCTCACAGACTTCGATAATTTGTGATTCGTTTCGCACAAATGAACAGACGTTTTTGTGCTTCCGCACACATGCGAAGGGCATGCTGAGCTGAGTGCGAAGTGAGCAAGAACAGGTCATGAACCCGGAAAGAATCGCGAATTATCAAAGTCGGTGGGGCAGCGTACGCTCGTGCACTAGACGCAGACGATCGGATACAGTCGGTGGCCGATGATGTTGGCAAATGGTCTGGTCACTCCAGGCCGGCGACGCCAGCGACAGTACCAGTGATCGAAAACAGGGGAGATGGCCGACCGGTCTTCAAAAGATCGGTGGCAGTGTGAAAACACGGGCTTCATCTGGTGATGAGGGGTGCTGGGAGTAGCGGGAAAACAAAGGACGGAGGAGTGCATAACAAACAGCAGTCGGGGAGAGCGGCAACTAGAGGGGCACGAAGGCAGGGTAGCCGTTTAACAATAAGAATGTATGGGCACCTTGCAGATGCCTGATCGGTGGTCGAAAGTGGTTTCCCGAAAAGTCCGCAGAGCGCCGACCCAGTTCCCTGTAACCGATCGGCGGCGCTCAGAAACGCTCACTGTAAGTGCGATTTTGTGTCATTGAACAAATGTATATTTTCACGGTCACGCAATATTGTTAGTTCTAAGTGAAAATTTGTTTTAAGTGGGGCCGTACATATGTGGACTCGACTGTACTACGGCTTAAGCGATCACCTAATGAACTAATCTCTTTGGAACTCAGTCGGAGATTCATTGCAACTGTTTTAACCATTAGTACACTTAAAGCAGATAGTACATATTAACGAGGTTTGACTGTACCACCCTGCACGCTTCATCATCCTAGTCAGATGAAAACTTTCATGCTGCTATATCTTATAAGAATGTGCTTAGGAATCTTCTCCATCTATTTTTTTTCCCTGTAATTTCCTGCAAACTATTTGAGAAATATTCTAGAAATAATTGACAAATACTCAAAAACTATTCGATTCGCACTTATACTTCAATATTTCAACTCACTTCGCACCCAAAATTTTGCTATTTGCAATGCTCTAACAATAAGTCAAACTTTAATTAACAAGCTTCTATATAACAGAATAAATTGCTGATCTCACCAACTTAGCTATACGAAAAATCGATTGTAATTTCTTTCAAAAGCTCATCATGTCAACAAAAAATAAGTTTATGACTGTTTAGAGAATAACAAACTTAAGATAGACTACCTAGGATAGCTGTGCAGCTATCAATATTCGATAGCATTACCTGTTAATAGTGGCAGAGACTGCAACGTGCAGTGTCTGCTAAATAACTACGATCTTCAAACATCAGCACAAGAGCTTCACCAACCAGTTGTTGCTACACTTACAACTGCACGCTAGGTAGCCAACGCTATACTCCTGGTTCGCTCACACTTGTTCCCTAGCTGGGAAAAAACAACTTACTAGTGCAAGAGTGACAACTTTCTCTCAGCGCCATTCACAGAGACATGCACTTTTCTTTACCTTACTACATAAAAAACCACCCGTCAAAGTGGTTATACTTTATGATGCCATTACACATCGAAAGATGTTGAGTGCAAGCCAGCATGGTCTAAACATATGCCAATGTTCTGAAACAGCCATTGCACTGATAGCTGAGATAATATGAGGACAGGTGTAACATCCCCAGAGGTGGCTGGAAAACAAAGCCCACTTTTGAGAAGAGATGTGAGGAGGGCGTCGTGTGTGTGGGACTAGAGAAACGAGGAGTACTCACTGTTATAGCCTGATTGACAAGCCTGGCACTGTGCTCCCTCATAACACCAAGGGCACGCAATGCTGCACGGCTGCGGGCCGGAAGTGCAGACTTGGATGCCACAGTTAAAGGGTAGATGAGGGCCTGGAAGAAGACATTTGGGCTATCACTCAATCATACTTGACATCCACAAACTACAATTAGGAGTGTTTTATAAACCACTGCCACACAGCAGCCGCTGATTTCAACAGACCCTTTCTTCAAAGGAGCGCTGAAACACTTTTTTGAATAACCATGGAATTGATTTACTGAAAAAGCATATTACCTCACAAATTGAATGCCACGAAAATTTTAAGGATCCGTCCAGTACGAGCTGTGTTACAAAGATTGGTCACACACTTCAATCACATTCTCTCTTCTCTTGTCCCGACGAAAGCGCTGGAAGCTGAGCAGGGAAGGGCAAACAAAAAACGTCACTCGCGCCTCCTGACCTTGAGCATTTCTTTTTTTTCTCCTTCGAATATGCCGCTTTTTCACTGCGATCGCACGCGCACGCATGGACAAGTGACAGCCTTTTACAGCGACCTCTGTAACAACCGAGCGCGCCATGTTTAAATCAGCCAATGGCTGATAGATGGGCTTACTGGGCTTGATTTCATGATTTGTCGAAAGGAGAGAAAGCTATTTTTAGCTGACATTGATAATTTATTGTGAATTACAGGCTGCATGCTGCGCTATAATATTTGGCTCGTGTGTTGTCGGGAGTCTCTACTATGGATCGGCAGAGTTTTCTGACATTCTCAAAAAGTGTTGCAGGGCCCCTTTAAGAGGAGACGTGCCTTTCGAAACTAACTTTTGTTTCTGGTTGGATGTTAATGAAAATTGGCACAGACACTAAGAATGGCTTCACAGTGCTTCCGTAAAAATTTCCTGGCGATACCACAACAGCTTAATGAGACAAATTATTTATTCACTGAGCCTCGTGGAGGGGCTGGAGGATTTACAAAATGACAAATATAGTTGGTAATTACTGTATGCACAACCAAATGTTAATTTTTTTTTGCAACACTAAAACTTGTGCTTTACGTTTTCTCCAGCGACACTGCAATGAGCACACTTTCACTACGAACAAGAAGCCCTGCAAAAAATTCTTTAGCAGTAAATAAAATAACGAAGATTGCAGCCCCCTGAAGCACGGTTCAAGGAGTGTTACAAAACAAACGGAATAAAAATATGTGAAGTGGTTGCCAAGATATCTGCTCCACGAGATGAGCATAAGTCTCACCTTCTTTTTACGTTTCTAAAAAACTTAAAAATTGTGATCTTAGGTTTGTCTTGTGATATTTGACTTCTCAGGCATGTGGCGTCTGCCCAGTTTGCCTTTGCTGCCTATATTTTTTTTCACCTTTTTTTAAAAAAACAAGTATGGATTTCAAACCAAGTTTTCAGTATGAAGGAGTGGTGTGATAGTAGGCATGACAGAATAGATTGTAATCGAATAAGGCCATATACTGAAATGTTTACACATCTCTCTTGTGTCAAGCTGTCAATAGCATTATTAAGTACTTTTTGATTACAAATAATCACTGCACATTTTTCATATAGAGAGAGGTTTCATTGCATCAGAAAAATGGCCCACTCTATGACAGCCTATGCCTTCCTTCTAAATAGTGAACCGTTATGGGCAGAAAACTGGTGGCAGAGGAATTTTCTAGCTGTCTATTTAATGACACGAGTCTGGCATACGAAAATTCGTGCCGCTGCTTCATACATGCTCTTTTCCCACTTTAGCCGTGAAACGCATCATCAAATGACCAGTCGCGGAAACGCTAATCTACGAGGCTTTTATTGTCTCGGAACATTCATAGACGCTCGCGGCGATACCAAGAACAGCTCTAAACACGTCTAATCACAAAAGCTTATTGACAGAACTCCATATGACCATGATCGAAGTGCGCGGCCTCGTGAACAGTGTAGCCGTCAATGTGCGAGATGTGTAGCTATGAGAATGAAAAAATTGGCAGAACCCACGTACACTGCAATTGATGATATGCGAAGCACGAATGAGGGAGGTTGATATGTCACTTCAAAATCAGCACAACGTTACGAGGTGGAGGTATATTATGCCGTACATGACTTCCATGCCATGATTATCATGTACGGACGTTTCATTTATCTTCATCATCTATTCACGTCACCTGATACCAAAGTTGGTATATGTGGAGCTATCGAAACGACCACGAGCGTGCATAGCATTTAATCAAGTATTACATGGCATGCATGCCATAATTATCATGTTTGGACATGTCATTTACCTTCGTTGTCTATTCACGTTACATAATACCAAATTTGGTATATGTTGAGCTAGCAAAACGGCCGCGAGTGCGCTACGAGCATAGCATGTAGTCATGTTTTACATGACAAGCATATTATGAGTATCATGTTTTGACGTGTTATTTACATTTGTCATACATTCACGTCCCGTAAAACCAAATTTAGTACATGTGAAGCTAGCGAAACAGGCATCATAAGTGCGGCATGTAGTCATGTTGTTACATGACGCGCATCTCATGATTATCATGTTTGCACCAGTCGCATAGCTTCGTCATCTATTTACGTCCCGTAATACTAAATTAGGTATATGTGAAGCTAGCGAAACGTCCGCGAGTGGATCACGAGTGTGCCATGTAGTCATGTTGTTACACGAGACGCATGTCATGATTTTTAAGTTCGGGTCTGTCGCTTGTGTTCGCCATGCAGTCATGTCATACCATACCAGTTTTGGAACATTTCATGTCAACGAAACCACCACAAGAGCAGCGAGACTATAAAATGTAAATCATGACATTCATGACATACATGTCATGATTTTCATGTTATGACTAGTCACTTATGCTCGTAATACTGTCATGTTATGCCATACCAATTTTGATGTCGATATGATTATCGAAACCGCCAGGAGAGCTAAAAGCCGTATGCGGCTAGATAGATAAATAGATAGATAGATAGACAGATAGATAGATAGATAGATAGATAGATAGATAGATAGATAGATAGATAGATATGCTTAAGGACGCCGAAGTTCGCTAAGAAATTCTTCGCATTTAAAATTGGCGCACACTGTGCTTGGTATTGCATTTTCCAGTGCCGACGCGCGAACTGGTAGCCAGTGTTCCGAGCAATCTATGGCAATGGAGGGGGGGGACGAGCTTGACTGTGGGGTCCACAGCCGACGCGAAAAATGCCCGTCCACGATTCCGAGGAGCCTGCGAGTAATGTGCTTCAATTCTTGTGAAAAAGCACATTGCCACGAGTGCACTAGCGCGTCGTTCTTGCCCGCAAAGTTTGTCGTGCCGCCAGCAGAGTCAGGCCTAAAAACGACTCCGATGAAGTGACGCGCTCGTAGACTGCGCGCCTGCTCGTAGTATAATTTGATCGAACTTTACAGCTCCTAACTAAAGCATAATTGTGATCGTCAAGCCGTGAACACGTCACAAAGTAGCGATTCTCGAAAACCATTCCCTCGCGACGCACACTTAGCAGACGATCTTCCGGAGTGAGCAAAGTGAGGCGAGCTGGGGCAGCATAGCGGCCACAGCCAATGAAGGGCCTCAAAACGACCTTCAAACCATAGAGTTTCCTAAAAGTAACAAGAAAAGACACTGGCGCTGCGATCGTTCAGTGACCATAGGAATTATGGGTATGACATAGATTTGCCTAGTCTTTGTGCTTGCGGGTGGCGAACGCACTTGTGGCTTTGTTTATTGCAGTGTTTTCGTTTTGTTTCGAAGGCAAGGATAAACCATTTTTCCTCTTTGTGACCCGATTTGAAGTGGTAAGCCTAAAAGATTAAGGTGGTGAGGAGTAACTGCTGAACATTTCCCAATTGTTGCTTCGTGACAAAGCAGCTTCAAGCTACGCGAAGCCAGAACAAACGCAAAGTACAAAGACTAGGCCAATCCATGTCATACCACAATTCCCATGCTCGCTGAAGCATTATTCGTTGCAGCCCCCATATACACTAGCGCCAGAGTTCCCTCTAGTGTATGTTCAATAAACTCTATGCTTCTAACGTTTGCTTTTTGTGTGCTAGTTTTTAAAGAGAAGAGCCAGCTGAGGTGGGAAATTCGAACACGAACAAATGCTCCTTCCGATGAGCCCAAGGAGATCGCTCTCAGCCACGCCATCACGAAGCAATAGTTTTCTGAAAACCGCTGTTTTCTCGCGATTTCCAGAAATATTTTTGATACCTAAGTGGGTGAAACGAATTTTCCGAAGCACTTCTGTGCACTTTTTCAGTGTAGATAATTTAGAATCAGATAGAAAAAGGGTTCCAGAAACTGAAAACTTGATTTTCAAAAAATCAATTTTTTTACATTTTTTTGCGATACAAAAGACACGTACCCCCTTAATTGTAAAGCTAGCTTTCTTGCGATGCAATTTCGCCAACCAATGACAGCTAGTCACTTTTGCAAACAGCATGTTCAAGTGCGGTACACTTGTGCTGTGATATGGAAAATGTAGACTCGGCTCTCGTGATGTAAGCATACATAACAGGCAAGCCCCAGTACAGGCAGCTACGACCTCTTAACTACTAGAAACGCACCAGGTACCACCGTTAGTAGGGTCAATGGACAGCACAGGGAAGTGAATTTAATTGAATTTAATTTTATTGATATAAAAATAGTTTACAGTATACAATGTAATGTAAAAAATGCATCTGAATACCTAGCCATAGGCAAGTTGGGATTCATTAAAAAAAGTAATCTTGAAAAAGGCATGTCATTTACCAAAAAAAAGTAGAGTACAAACAAATATTTTACACATGGAGAACCGATTATAACACAATCTATTTACAGAGCTGGCGAATGATTATAAATGCGGGCAGAAAAAAAAAATATATATAATAAAAAACAAAGATGTGTAAGACATCGTTTGAGAAGAGCATATCGAACTGCAAAGCAATGAATGTATGAAAAAAGTATTAATGACATTAGGATACCATGAAAACTAATCATGACATACTATGTATCAAAAGAGCATAACAATACCAAATAACGACAAAAAGAGGATAAATTGTAATGCACATATATACATATACTTGAATTGTAAAGCAGCATATATATAAGTAATTGTAATAGCATGTAACACAACTTAGATGAAAATGTATTTAGTATGGCACTGGGTGTCTATATGTTTTTAATAAATATTTTTTCAGTGCAAGAGAGAAATTTTTGTTTCGTTTCATTTCTTGTGGAAGGGTATTCCACACAGCGACTTCATTAGCTGCAACTTTCTGTTACTGTATATATTCTTTGTTTTCTGATTATGAAAGAATAATAATAATAATAATAATAATAATAATAATAATAATAATAATAATAATAATAATAATAATAATAATAATAATAATAATAATAATACCTGATGTTCTACGTCCCAAAATCTCAATATGATTATGAGAGAAGGTGCAGTGGAGGGCTCCAGAAATTTTGATCATCTGATGTTCTTTAACGTGCACTGACATCGCACACCACACGGGTCTCTACTATTTCGCCTGACTTGCAAGTCGCGGGATGGAATCCCAGCTGCGGCTGTGAATTTCGATGGAGGCAAAAAATTCTGCAGGCCCGTGTATTCAGATTTGGCTCCACGTAGTCGAAACCCAAGGTGGTCGAAATTTCTGGAACCCTTCCCTACGACGTCTCTCGTAATCATACGGTGATTTTGGGATGTTAAACCCCACTCATCAATCAATCAATCCATCGAAAGGCGACCGCCGCGGCCGGGAATGAACCCACTTAAGCCAGCAGCCGAGCACTAACCTATGCTTCACTGCTGCGGAGTTTATAAAAAAGTCTACTGTGAGAGCTCATATTTACATCGAAAGCTGTGGAGAAAAAAAAAACAAACACATGAGCCAAGATAATGTGAGCATCACTTTGTGCTGCCAGAAAAGTACCCATTATCGTGTGTTCAATCTTAGAGAGTTTTACTGTTCATGTGCATGGACCCATGAAAAATGTTTGTAATGATGATGCCATAAAACACCAATAGCTAAAGTGATAACAGTTTTATTTCAGTGATATTATCAACCGAAAACCCTTTGGTGCACCTTCAGTACTGGCTAAAACTTCACTGTGGAGTAGCAAATCAGCCTTGTGAAGCAGTTACCTGTCTCACATTTATGAACACAACTTCAGAAGTCACTAAGCATTAGTAGTTATACCATATTTAACAAAATAAAGGAATATACACATTCACATACATTTACATATATTATCCCAAAAGATGAAATTAGATCACTGTGCCTCGTTTCCCTGTGGGAATCCCTACATTTCTATCTATATCTGCGACATTAGGCTGACCGGCATCTTCTTGTTGTACACTTCAAATGATTGTTATACAGAGCAGATTTCTTTCATGCTTCAAGCTGCAAATTTTCCCCTACTCGTATTTTTTTTTACCATTGAAAACAACTATAGTATTGGGATGACGTCTGTGTTTTTAATGCAACCAATGTGCTTGAGTGGTGAAGTGCATGCTGTTGCCCTTAATGTACAGACTCGCAAAGCTCTTTGTTCTTTGGCAATTAATAAAATAGAACATTCAATAAATAATTGGTATATAGTTTCTGAATTTCAATGATGCACTACCCAAAGTTTGCAAGAATTAAAGGCTTTGCATTTTATTTACGCTGATTTCATCGAAATGTTCCAGTGTTGCAGTGACCAGGAATGCACTCCCCGAAAAAAAGGAGGGATAATGTGCACTGGTGAGCAGGTGCCATCTTCAGCAGCTGTGTCCATGCATGGACCAGTGTGAATGCATTATCCCATGCATTCCTTCTGATGCTGTCGCTACAACATAGCCCTAGTCTCCCTGGCTTTCCCTGCATTGGGAACTTCATGGAAAGCAGCGTGATCAGAGGAGTGGTACCCAACGTGCTGCTCTGTTGCTAGTTGGACTGTGTCGTACCAGATCTACATTTCTGCTTGCCCTCTTGCAATCGGCCACTGCCAATAAGAGTGGAGGCCAGTCTTTAAGAATTGGGGAGACGGATCGGTTAGGGGTGTGCGAATATTGCATTTGTAATATTCGTATTCGATTTGATAACCACATACGCCAAAAATTTTGATTATTCAAACTAACTCAAATATTCCTCGAATATTCGATGTTCATGAATATTCGTTTGCATATGTCACTGTGAAGAACTTACGATTTTTAACATTTGCGATAAGAGCCTTAGTAGATATGCAGCGATTTCTATGACTTTGGCATGAGTGCGGTGATGCCTGCATGAAAATTCACAGGAGCCTGATGACGGCTACCGACGAATGCGGCAGCACCTTATCGTGACAAAACTACCAACAATAAACATCTCGATCAATCTAAATCATATACTGCCTGCGCAGCAGTGCGCGTGGCTTAGCGGTTCAGCGCTGTTACGGTTCATGTAAGCGCACCGACCACTCCGTCTGCTGCCGTGCCCTTGTGAACGGAACAGCGAGCGCATATCAATCGTGGAAACGAAGGTAACACTACGCTG